>NW_006787833.1:2547763-2601109 GCF_000442215.2 Lipotes vexillifer | reverse complement strand
TTCCCTACAAACTCACTCATTTACTATAAATTTTATTTCTGGTTACATGAGCAATCAAATCAAGGACAAAGATAAACAATCATTTAATGCTGAGTATAATTAATAATTTTTAAAAACACAGTATTTAATATTTAGTTACCTCGCCTGATGCTTCATCCACTAAAGATATCTGGGTAGGAGTTTCAATTTCAATGGATATCTATTAGAATAAAATAAGAGGTCATGTATACATTGCATTATACATTTTCATGGGTTTTCATGGCTTTATATGGCTTTGCCATCTCAAACACAGAAAGGGAACTAAGAGACATTACAGACTCTCTGTGGAACAATTTCTGATTTCACTATAATAATGGTTGAACAGCCCCAAAACATGATAAAGCTAATACAGTACCTTTCCTGAGGTTGATGTGGCAATATGGATTGAATACCTTATAAACTTACACATCCTCAGACACAGCAATTCTACATCTATGAATTCAATTTTCCTCCCTTCACCTCCCCATGTATTCTATGTGTTTAGGTTTTCTGCTGCAGAACACAGTCTGCCATCAGTCCATGGCGTGTTGGCCTAATTCACAGATTTGAGCTGCTATGAAAAGGTTGGAGTGTACATGTACATTTTACTAGAAGAGCGAGGAGCACAGAGAGGCATTCAGTAAGTAGCTGATGAATAAACAGAATTTCCCACCTTTTTAGACCACTGATGTCATAAAATTTACAGTGACTTGAGATTCAGGTGTGAAAATATCCTTGCATTTCTGGAATAAACACACTGTATTCATGATACACTATTTTTTAATACTGCGAGATTCAGTCAGCTATGACCTTAATTAGGATATTCACATGTGAAATGCCTTTCCCCCCCCCCCCCCCCCCCCCCCGGCATTTACTATCATTATCCATTTAGCCAGTGAGGTTGAGCAGCTTATCTTTTTAGTCTCTCCTACAATAGGGATTATTTTTTCTTTGAACATTTGGCAAAATGCACCTATAAAACCATCTGGGTGGGGCTTCCCTGGTGGCGCAGTGGTGGAGAGTCCGCCTGCCGATGCAGGGGACATGCGTTTGTGCCCCGGTCCAGGAAGATCCCACATGCCGCGGAGCGGCTGGGCCCGTGAGCTATGGCCGCTGAGCCTGTGCGTCCAGAGCCTGTGCTCCGCAACGGGAGAGGCCATAACAGTGAGAGGCCCGCGTACCGCAAAAAAAAAAAAAAAAAAACCATCTGGGTGTGGGGCTTTTTTGAAGAAGAGATCTTTGAAAACTGTTTTAATGTCTTTGATGCCTACTTCTTTATTCAAGTGGTCTACTTTTCTTGCCTCAATTTGGTATTTTCCTACTTTTCCAGTATTTATCCACTGTGTCTAAATTATTGAATATACTATCATATTAATTTTCAAAACAAGGCACTGCTATTATTAATAGGTATTTTCCTTTTTATCATTCTGTATTTTTATATGCATCTTTGTTTTTTTAATCGATCTTGGCAAGATTTATCTCTATTTCGTTTTGTTTTCTTATTTTTGTTTTGTTTCTTTGCTTTGGCCACACTGTGCGGCATGTGGGATCTTAGTTCCCCAACCAGAAATCAAACCCACATCCCCTGCATTGGAAGCACAGAGTCTTAACTGCTGGACCACCAGGAAGTCCCTAAATTTATCTCTATTTCTCTAGAAACCAGCTTTTACTTTTGTTAATCTTCCCTTTTATTTTCTGTGGTAGTTAGTCTCTATATCACTAACCTATCCTTTCCTATTATTTTCTTCTTTCACATATCCTTAGATTTGCTTTGTTGCTCCTTTTCGTTCTTCTTGAGTCAAAGACATTCCATTTAGTTCCAGTCTGTTTTCTAAGAAATGCATTTAATGCTCTCAATTTCCCTTCAAGTACTAACTTAGCTGTGCTCCACACACTTTGACATGTCACACTTTCATTGTCCATCAGTCCTAAGTATTGTATGTTTTTCTTTACAATTTTCTCTTTAACCTAGAGTTGCTTGTGGTATGCATTTAGCTCCCATATGTATGGGATGATTTTAACTCTCCTTGTATTTCTGATTTCCAACATCATTGTATTATGGTAAAAGAACAGATCACTAGGATTTCTTGAAACTTCTTGAGTGACGTAGTACATGCTCAGTTTTGGTAAGCGTTCCAAGTTTACCCAAAGGTCTTTTCTCTGTTCGGTTTAAAGCTCTGTGTTTCGATTGGTTCGCATGTATTAATTATGCCACTTAAATCTTCTGTATATTCACTTACTTCCTGTCTCCTTCATCTTTCAGCTTCTGAGAGTGGTCTGGTAAGCTCTCCAGCTACCACTGTTGAGTTGCCCCTTTCTCCCTTAGATTATGAGGTGGCCTTAAAGTACATCCACTCAGCTGAACTGGAATTATCCTACAAGCCCCTTCCACGTACACTTCCAGGTTAGCAGTGGCCACAAGAAACACCTGTGTGAGATTTGGAAGGCAGAAGTGAACCAGCAGCCATTTTTCAATGCTCTGAAAGGCACCAGAAATGATAACAGCTCGGGTATGCTGTTGATCTGTTGGCTTACCTCACTGACACAGGCAGTAAGGCGGCAGCTCCGTCTTCCGCTGGGTATCCTCCCGAGCTTCTTGGAGCCCTGGGCCACGTGTGTGGAACTCAGTGACCAAGGAGTGGGAGGCAGACATGGGTCCCCATTTGTCCCTGTGGACTCCAGCCTATCTCTGCTCTTCTCTCCTTCTTTTTCAGCTTTCCTTCCTGACTGCTGGCAGGATTGACCCACAGTAACTTCAGGCCTAATACCAAGGCCAAGGTTACAGCCTTGTTGTTGTGTCCCTCTGCGGAGGGGGGGGGGGCGCGGATCCCACCCCAACTGACAGATCAGAGGCTAAGGCTGAAGATGCCACACATGAACCAAGAGAGTGTGAAAACACTGTGGTATGTTCACTGTGGGACTTTCTGGGGAGAGCAGGGTAGAAACCAGGCTGGGAGGAAGTGGTTTGTGTGACCTGAGAAAATGGGAGCAGGTGGCCCTGGTTTTTATCGTGGTTACGGGGTGGGCCTGGGCTTGCATGTTTGAATTCCATGTAGGCGCCAAGGAAGGGGCAGGCTTTTTTTTTTTTAATCAGTTTGCCCAGATGTGGGGCAAGTGGAGGTGGGAGCTGAAAGCTGCCAGCAATCAGACATCAAACACTGTTGGTGATGCCTGTTCAGACTTCTCTGCCAGCACCCCCAATTACTGATGGTTTAATCCATATCACAAACCCTAATGCTATCTACCCCTCGTGGTTCTTCCTCTGATCAAGCACTGGGTGATCAGGTACTACTGTATCCAGGTTGAGGCTATTTTGTCAATTGCATTTATGTTCATATCTTCTTGGTACTATTAAAACGTTGTTCCTTTTAATAGTAAATAACATCTTCTTTGACGCTTATGATATTTTTTTTGCCTTCAATCTCTGTATGATATAAAAGTTGCCACTCTGGCATGTTTAGCTTCTAACTGTTCATTATACTTTTTACTTTTCATTTTTTCCCCTTCAACCTACATTTTTCCTTTAGAGTAATTTATGTCTCTTGTAGACCAAGACTGGTGGATCATTTTTTTTTTTTAGCCTAAACCAAGAATTTGTCTTTTGATCCAGGGTTGAAGTAAATCCATTCATATTCATAGCAATTACTGTTATAATAGAACTTGTGCCACCATCTTCGCATTTTCAACGTGCCATGTTTTTTTCTCCCCTTTACCTTCTGTTGGGTAGATCCATTTTATTCTGCCAGATTCAAAATTATCCATTCTATTTTCATTCTGATTGTTACCCCTTTCTTATTATAACCCATAAATTTTATTTTTCCTAATCTATCCCATGATCTAAATAAAAAGATTTATCAATTATGTTAATGAATGTTTTATACTTTAAAGTAATAAAATGTAACTCAGCAAGAGAGTCTGTGAGATTAGGCAAAACTAAGAATCTAGGTCAACATGTTGAGGGACAAGAAAGAAAAATCAGCAGCAGATAAAATGTCAACCTCTTCCAAACTAATGAATTACAAAGGCTAAACAGCAACACTATAATTACCGTGGGTAAATACAGTGTGGAGGAAGCGGGCTTTGAATAATGCCGATGCTTTGCTCAATACACCTCAAAAAATATTTCCCACTTGAAAAGAAGAATTAGTGTCATTCAAAAAATAAAACTTACAATTCGTTTCTCCCAAAATCTGTACCTTGGGCTTGTTAACAACAGCTCTTTAGTAACAGGCGAACAGTATAAGTACACCTTCAAGCTGAAAACAAGAGACCAAAAAAAAAAAAAAAAAGAAGCTGTTTTAGTACAATCGAGAATGAGACATCTGGGTGACTAGGAAATATGTTTCAAAATATGTCAGTTGCCTCGAATAATTCAGAAACTGAGCTGGCAGAGGCCAATACTCCAGTGCCCACCTCAGTCCCATCGAGACTATAAAGGGATGGGCAAGAAGCAGAAGGAAAATACTGCATCCTCTGACCTCCTCAAAGGCTGGTCCTCACCATTCTCATCTTAAAGACACATGTTTTAGACAATCAGGTATGTCTGGAGAGATACCACCAAATGGTAAACCACCTCTGCAGAAAGGGAAGTGGGACAGGAGACGTCTGCCTTTTACTTCATATAAATCTATTCTGTTTATGTTTAGTGGGCAGAAATCAACTTCATGACAAACTTTAAAAATTCAACACTCCAGTTCAGAGGTTAGGAATACAGTCTACAGCGGATCATACTTTCCAGAGATGCCCACACTGACGTATACACCCTAACCACACGCCGTCTTCTTACAAAGTGGTCATGGAAATTCCCCCACTGACAGGAGGCGTCTGTGTTAACCTCCCCTTGAACCCAGACAGACCTTTGTAACTGCCTTAGCCAACAGAATGTGATGGACATAATACAGCAGGCCTTTCGAGGCTAGATCTCCAGGCAGTATGGCTGCCTCTGGCCCTCTCTTGGGACATACACTTTTTTTTTTAGTTTCCATTTAAGAAGTCCTGCTATTCTGAAACCACTATGCTGAAGAGCTATTTTTTAGAGACAGAGATGCCCAAAGTGCCCCAACTGTTTGAGTCTCCTCAGCCCACATGTCAGACATTGAATGAATGAGCCTTCAGGTAATGTCAGCCCCCATATGACACCCAGTCAGGCAGAAACCAGCCATCCCCACTGTACCCTGTCAGAACTCCTGACCCATAGAAAGAGACAGAGAGAAAACATGATTAGTGTTGTTTTAAGTCACTGAGTTTGGGGGTAGTTTGTTACGCAGCAATAGATAACTAATACATAGGCTCTAAAATCAGACAGACCTGGTGGGAGTCCTGGTCCTGCCACTTACTGGCTGCATGACCTTGGGCAACTAATTTAACCCCTCTGGTTCCTCAGTTTCCTCATCTGTAAAATAGAAATAATAATAGTATCTATTCAAAAGATTATCAAGAGGCTCTAAGGAGAATGTCAGCTCCAAGAAGAGAGGGATTTTTGCCTATTTTGCTCACTACTGTATCTTCAACATCTAGTATGATTACATATATATATATATATATTTTTTTTTTTTTTTTTTTTGCGGTACACGGGCCTCTCGCTGTTGTGGCCTCTCCCGTTGTGGAGCACAGGCTCTGGACGCGCAGGCTTAGCAGCCATGGCTTATGGGCCCAGCCGCTCCGCGGCCTGTGGGATCTTCCCAGACCGGGGCATGAACCCCTGTCCCCTGCATCAGCAGGCAGACTCTCAACCACTGCGTCACCAGGGAAGCCCATGAATATATATTTTTAATAAATATTAGCTACCATTATCACAAACACAGACTATTGATATCACTTAGCAAAGAAGCCTGCTAAGTCAAAGATCAAAGAGTCAAAAAGTCAATAGGGTCCTTTCTATATACAGTTGACCCTTTAACAACATGGATTTCAACTGTGAGGGTCCACTTACGCACAGGGTTTTTTTTCACTAAATAAGTACCATAGTACTACACAATCTGCAGTTAGTTGAATCCACAGATGTGGAACCAGGATAGGGAGGGCCAACTATAAAGTTATATGTGGATTTTTGACCTCATAGAAGGTCAGTGCCCCTAACCACTGCCCCTAACCACTGCATATATCTTGAGAATTTGGAATCTAATTTAGGCAATGACTGCAGGAAAAGAATGCAATGACTCAGCTTTAAGAAAGGATCCAACAATATTATATGACTCTTTATAATGGAACAGTCATTTACGCACACACACAGACACACTCTTACAGAAATAAAAATGAACAGACTATTACTGCACCCAATAGCATGGATGAATCATTCAAATATAATGTTAAGTAAAAGAAAACAAGTAGAAGAGTCTATTCAGTATGATTCTATTTAAATAAAGTTCAAAAACAACCAAAGCTAAATGATGATGACAAAAGTCAGAAGAGAGGTTACCTGTGGGTGGGGAAGACTGACTGGGGGAGGGAATGGGTTCTGTCCCAGGATATTGATGCTGTTCTATTTCTTGGACTGGGCAGATGCTACACATGTGTTCACTTGTAAAAGTTCATCAGACTATTCCCATATGATGTAAGTACTTTTCTATGTAGATGTTACAGCTCAATTAAAATTTTTACTTAAAAAAATAGAACACACAAATAAATAGCAAAGGAAATTACCTGGGGACTTCCCTGGTGGTCCAGTGGCTAAGGCTCCATGCTCCCAATGCAGGGGACCTGGGTTCAATCCCTGGTCAGGGAACTAGATCCCACATGCCACAACTAAGAGTTTGTATGCTGCAACTAAAGTTCCCACATGCTGCAACTGAAGATCCACATGCCACAACGAAGATCCCACATGCCACAACTAAGCCCCAGCACAGCCAAATAAATAAATAAATAATTTTAAAAAAGAAAAGAAAAGAAATTACCTGCACTCCAACCTTCTTTTCAAGGTAGGGGCTCTTAATCCTTTCATGTGATCTGAAAACAAAAGAATCAGAAATCATAAATACATTATTTTTTTCAGAGGATTCCTTGGCCCAAGGAAACTGAGCTGTCTGTTATTTTTAGGCTTCCTTTTAAGAGAAAATAAATGAGAGGTTCACTTTTATAGGAGCACTGATTTGTATGAGCTCTTGCTTCTGCAGATGAAGAATCCACTGAAAACAGGACAAGAACCACTAAAAGTTGACCATCTCTGAGCCAACAGAAGCCATTTAAAAGGAGAATGATCCTCTGCATCTTAGGGCAGAGTCTAAATCACTCAGAGTAGCCACAGAAGAATGCATGACCTCATTCAGAACTGCTTCCATCACCTTCCTTTACTCTCTTCTTTCATTTCAATCCAACCACCCTTCAGACCATGCTCTCTGTGACCTCTTCAATTCCAGTCACTAAAGTTAGTCCATCTGGAAATTCAAGTTTGCTTCCATGGAATCCTCAAGAAAACCATTCAGGCTTAGGCCAGAATAAGAAGAGTTTCATTACCTTCTCAGCCGACTGTGACTGCTGTGTTGAAAGGTGGGTTATTGCTACCCACAGAGGCTTGCTCCACAGCTTGCCAAATTAACAAACACAGAAAGGTGACTTTTAAAGAAAGGTAACATTTAAACCAAATGGTACATTAAATATATAGTGCATTATAATATTACATTTTGAATCTTTAGCATGCAAAAGCCCAGATAACAAGAACCAAACATTTTGAAATTGCTTAGTTAAATCAAACCAATTCTAATTATCCTAATTCCAAATAAAAACCAAAAGAAAGCTGGAGTAACTATACTTAGACAAAACAGACTTTAAAACAAAGACTCTAATAAGAGACATTATCATATTATATATGATAATCTAATATTTAAAAATGTTATATCCTCTTGTTGGGTCCATCCAACAAGAGGATATAACATTTGTAAACATTTATGCACCCAAAAGAGGAACATATAAATACATAAAGCAAATATTAACAGACTTAAAAGGAGAAACAGACAGCAATACAGTAAGAGCAGGGGACTTTAATACCACACTTAGGTCAATGGATGGATCATTCAGTCAGAAAATCAGTAACGAAACATTGGACCTAAACAACACATAAGATCAGATGAACTTCACAAATATATAAAGAACGCTTCATGCAAAAGCAACAGAATACACATTCTTCTCAAGTGCACATGGAACATTTTCCAGGATAGACCATATATTAGGCCACAAAATGAGTCTCAATAAATTTAAGATGATTAAAATCATATCAAGCATCTTTTCCAACTACAATGGTATGAAACTAGAAATTAATTACAAGAAGAAAACTGGAAAATTCACAAATAAGTGGAGATTAAACAACATGCTACTGAACAACCAATGAGTCAAAGAATAAATCAGAAGAGAAATTTTTAAATACCTTGAGATGATTGAGAATGGAAATAAAACATACCAAAATTTGTGGGTTGCAGCAAAAGCAGTTCTAAGGGGGAAGGTCAAGTGATAAATGCCTACCTCAAGAAACAAGAAAAATCTCAAATAACCAACCTAACTTTACAACTCAAGAAACTAGAAAAAGAAGAACAAACAAAGCCCAAAATTAGCAGAAGGAAGGAAATAACCAAGATTAGAACAAAACTAAATAAAAAACAGACTAAAAAGACAACAGAGAAGATCAGTGAAACTAAGAGCTGGTTCTTTGAAAAGGTAAACAAAATTGACAAGCCTTTGCTAGACTCAGCAACAAAGGAGAAGTGGAGAGAGGGAGGGAAGGAGAGAGACAGAGACAGAGACAGAGACAGAGACAGAGAGAGACAGAGAGGGAGAGAGAGAGAGAGAGGGAGGGAGAAATAGGACTCAAATAAATAAAATCAGAAATGAAAGAGGAGCTATTTCAACTCTTAAAATGGAAAAGAAAGGGTAAGAGACTACTATGAACAATTATACACCAACAAAGTGGACAACCTAGAAGAAATGGATAAATTCTTAGAAACATACAACCTACCAAGACTGAATCATGATGAAACAGAAAATCTGAATAGACTGATAACTAGTAAGGATACTAAATATCTCTACTAATATCAGTAACTTTAAAAATCCAACAAACAAAAGTCCCAGACCAGATGGCTTTGCTAGTGAATTCTACAAACATTCAAAGAACTCAATTTATGAGGCTAGCATTACCCTGATACCAAAACCAGACAAGGACACCACACAAATTACAGGCCAATATCCCTGATGAACATAGATAAAAAAAATCCTCAACAAAATATTAGCAAACAGAATTCAACAACACATTAAAAGGATCATACACCATGATTAAGTGGGATTTATTCCAGGGATGCAAACTTGGTTCGACATCCACAAATCAGTCAATGTTATAATCACATTAACAAAATGAAGGATAAAAAACCATATAATCATCTCAACAGATGCACAAAAAGCATTGGACAAAACTTGACATCCATTTATGATAAAAACTCTCAGTAAATCTGGTACAGAGGGAACAAACCTCAATATAATAAAGGCCATATGTGACAAGCTCTCAGCAAACATCATAATCAGTGGTGAAAAGCTGAAAGCTATTTCTCTAAGATCAGAAATAAGACAAGAACGCTCATTCTTGCCCTTTTATTCAACATAATATTATAAATCCCAGCCAGAGGAATTAGGCAAGAAAAAGAAATAAAAGGCATGCAAAGTTGAAAGGAAGAAGTAAAACTGGCACTATTTACAGACAACATGATACATATATAGAAAACCCTGAAAACTCCATCAAAAAACTGTTAGAGGAATACTGGTCAAGATGGCAGTGTGGGAAGACGCAGAGTTAGCATCTCCCCACAACTAGGGTGCCTGAAGGCCGCGGGTGGGGGACTCTGACGCCCAAGGAGACGGGAGGAACCCCAAAGTGAACCGGTAGGATGTAGGGGGACTGAGGGGGGAAGAGAAGTGGAGGCCAGACAGGATCTGTGCCCCTGAGGCCGGGGAGACCAGGAGAGGCAGGAGGGAGGGGCCCTCTGGGAAGAGTGGGAGAGGAGCAGAGAGCAATCACCTGGCCCACTCGGGCCAGGGAGCCTGCTGAGCTCCCAAACCAGTACCCACCCCCCCAAAGCCTGATCCAGGCCATGTGGGTCCTGGAGGCATAGGAGGGAGGCTGGGGAGATCAGGAGAGGCAGGCAGGGGGCCCTGCGGGAGGAGCAGGAGAGGAGCAGAGGGTGTTTGCCCCGCCCACTAGAGCCCAGGAAGCCTGCTGGGCTCCCAGGTGACGTCCCCTGCCCTCTGAGACCAGGGATAGGGGGCACGTCTGGGCCCATTCTGTACCTTGAGCCTAAGCCCCACCCCCCATGGCCCCCAGGGCCTTTTCCAGCCTTGTGGGTCCTGAGCATAGGCCCCGCCCACCACCCAAACCTCACCCTTGCTTAGGCCCCGCCCTCCACAGCCAAGGCCTTTCCCCCCCTTTTCTCTTCTTTTCCCTCCTCCTCTTTTTTTACTATTGTGGTACTGATGTACCTTTCAGTTGTTGATTCATCTATATTTTTATTTTTATTTTTTTCTAGTATTTTTTTTTTTCTTTTTTATTTTTTTTTTTTTTTTTTTTTTTTTTTTTTTTTTTTTTTTTTTTTTTTGCTGCCCCATGCAGCTTGCGGGATCTTGGATCACAAGCCTGGGGTCGGGCCAAAGCTCCTGCAGTGGGAGCTTCAAGTCTGAACCACTGGACTAACAGAGAACCTCAGACCCCAGGGAATATTCAGAGTGAGGGCTCATGGGGTTCCTCATCTCAGCACCAAGACCCAGCTCTACCCAACAGCCTACAGACTCCAGTGTTGGATGCCACAGGCCAAACAACCAGTAAGCCAAGAACACAATCCCACTCATAAAAAGAAAAAAAAAAAAGAGACAGCACACAAATATGTCACAGATGAAGGAGCAAGGTAAAAATCTACAAGACCAAATAAATGAAGAGGAAATAGACAACCTACCTGAACAAGAATTCAGAGTAATGACAGTAAAGATGATCCAGAATCTCGGAAATAGAATGGAGGCATGGATTGAGAAAATACAAGAAATGTTTAACAAAGATCTAGAAGAACTAAAGAACAAACAAACAGAGATGAACAACACAATAACTGAAATGAAAAATACACTAGAAGGAATCAGTAACAGAATAACAGAGTCAGAAGAATGAATAGGTGAGCTGGAAGACAAAATGGTGGAAATAACTGCCAAGGAGCAGAATAAAGAAAAAAGAATGAAAAGAATTGAGGACAATCTCAGAGACCTCTGGGACAATCCTAAACACACCAACATTCGAATTACAGGGGTCCCAGAAGAAGAGAAAAAGAAAGGGTCTGAGAAAATATTTGAACAGATTATAGTTGAAAACTTCCCTAACAGGGAAAGGAAATAGTCACCCAAGTCCGGGAAGCACAGGGAGTCCCATACAGGATAAACCCTAGGAGAAACACACCAAGACACATATTAATTAAACTAACAAAAATTAAATTCAAAGAAAAAATATTAAAAGCGCAATGGAAAAACAAAAAATAACATACAAAGGAATCCCCATGAGGTTATCAGCTGATTTTTCAGCAGAAACTCTGCAGCCAGAAGGCAGTGGCAGGATATACTTAAAGTGATGAAAGAGAAAAACCTACAACCAAGATTACTCTATCCAGCAAGGATCTCATTCAGATTCGATGTAGAAGTGAAAAGGTTTTCAGACAGGCAAAAGCTAAGAGAATTCAGCACCACCAAACCAGCTTTACAATAAATGCTAAAGAAACTTCTCTAAGCAGGAAACACAAAAGAAGAAAAACACCCACAAAAACAAATCCAAAACAATTAAGAAAATGGTAATAGGAACATAGATATTGATAATAACCTTGAATGTAAATGGATTAAATGCCCCAACCAAAAGACACAGACTGGCTGAATGGATACAAAAACAAGACCCATAAATATGCTGTCTACAAGAGACCCACTTCAGACCCAGGGACACATATGGACTGAAAGTGAAGGGATGGAAAAAGATATTGCATGCAAATGGAAATCAAAAGAAAGCTAGAGTAGCAATATTTGTATCAGATAAAATAGACTTTAAAATAAAGACTGTTATAAGAGATAAGGAGGGACACTACATAATGATCAAAGGATCAATCCAAAAAGAAGACATAAAAATTATAAATGTATATGCACACAACACAGGAGCACTTCAATACATAAGGCAAATGCTAACAACCATGAAAGGAGAAATAGACAGTAACACATTAACAGTAGGGGACTTTAACACCCCACTTACACCAATGGACAGATCATCCAAACAGAAAATAAGTAAGAAAACACAAGCTTTAAATGACACAATATATCAGATAGATCTAAGTGATATTTATAGAACATTCCACCCAAAAGTGGCAGAATACACTTTCTTCTCAAGTGCACATGGAACATTCTCCAGGATGGATCACATCTTGGGTGACAAATCAAGCCTCGGAAAACTTAAGAAAATTGAAATAGTTCAAGCATCTTTTCTGACCACAACACTATGACATTGGAAATCAATTACAGGAAAAAAACTGTAAAAAACACAAATACATGGAGGCTAAACAGTGCACTACTAAATAACCAAGAGATCACTGAAGAAATCAAAGAAGAAATTAAAGAATACATAGAAACAAATGACAACAAAAACACAATGACCCAAACCTATGGGACGCAGCAAAAGCAGTTGTAAGAGGGAAGTTTATAGCAATTCAATCTCACCTCAAGAAACAAGAAAACTCGCAAATAAATAATCTAACCTTACACTTAAACCAACTAGAGAAAGAAGAACAAGGAAAACCCAAAGTCAGTAGAAGGAAAGAAATCATAAGATCAGAGCAGAAACAATGAAATAGAAATGAAGAAAACCATAGCAAAGATCAATAAAACTAAAAGCTGGTTCTTTGACAAGATAAAAAAAATTGAGAAACTCTTAGCCACACTCATCAAGGAAAAAAAGGCAGAGGACACAAATCAATAAAATTAGAAATGAAAAAGGAGAAATCACAACTGACACTGCAGAAATACAAAGGATTATAAGAGACTACTACAAACAACTATATGCCAATAAAATGGACAACCACAAAGAAATGGACAAATTCTTGGAAAGGTACAATTTTCCAAGGCTGAAAAAGGAAGAATTAGAAAATATATACAGACCTATCACAAGTAATGAAATTGAAACTGTAATTAAAAATCTTCTAACAAACAAAAGTCCAGGACCAGATGGCTTCACAGGCGAATTCTATCAAACATTTAGAGAAGAGCTAACACCGATCCTTCTTAAACTCTTCCAAAAAATTGCAGAAGGAGGGGCACTCCCACAAACCAGAAGAAGGTATCACACAAAAAAGAAAATTATAGACCAATATCCCTGATGAACATAGATGCAAAAATCCTGAACAAAATACTAGCAAACAGAATCCAACAGCACATTAAGAGGATCATACACCATGATCAAGTGGGATTTATCCCAGGGATGCAAGGATTCTTCGATGTACGCAAATCAATCAATGTGATACACCATATTAACAAATTATGGAATAAAAACCATATGATCGGGCTTCCCTGGTGGTGCAGTGGTTGAGCATCTGCCTGCTGATGCAGGGGACATGGGTTCATGCCCTGGTCCGGGAGGATCCTACATGCCACGGAGCGGCTGGGCCCATGGGCCATGGTTGCTGAGCCTGGGCGTCCGGAGCCTGTGCTCCGCAACGGGAGAGGCCGCAGCAGTGAGAGGCCCGCGTACCGCAAAAAAAAAAAAAAACAACCATATGATCATCTCAATAGATGCAGAAAAAGCTTTTGACAAAATTCAACATAAAAACTCTCCAGAAAATGGGCATAGAGGGAACCTACCTCAATGTAATAAAGGCCACATATGACAAACCCACAGCAGGGATCATACTCAATGGTGAAAAACTGAAAGCATTTCCACTAAGATCAGGAACAAGACAAGGATGTCCACTCTCACCACTCTTATTCAACATACTTTTGGAAGCCCTAGCCACAGCAATCAGAGAAGAAAAAGAAATAAAAGGAATACAAATTGGAAAAGAAGTAAAACTGTCACTGTTTGCCAATGACATGATACTGTACATAGAAAATCCTAAAGATGCCACCAGAAAACTACTAGAACTAATCAATGAATTTGGTAAGGTTGCAGGATACAAATTTAATGCACAGAAATCTCTTGCATTCCTATACATTAACAATGAAAAATCAGAATGAGAAATTAAGGAAACACTCCCATTTACCATTGCAACAAAAAAATAAAATACTTAGGAATAAACCTGCCTAAGGAGGCAAAAGACTTGTACTCAGAAAACTATAAAACACTGATGAAAGAAATCAAAGATGACATAAAACAGATGGAGAAAGATACCATGTTCTTGGATTGGAAGAATCAACATTGTGAAAATGTTGCTACCCAAAGCAATCTACAGATTCAATGCAATCCCCATCAAACTACTAATGGCATTCTTCACAGAATTATAAAAAAAATTTACAGCTCGTATGGAAACACAAAAGACCCCAAATAGCCAAAGCAATCTTGAGAAAGAAAAATGGAGTTGGAGGAATCAGGCTCCCCGACTTCAAACTATACTACAAAGCTACAGTAATCAAGACAGTTTGGTACTGGCACAAAAACAGAAATATAGATCAATGGTACAGGATAGAATGCCAGAGATAAACCCACACACATATGGTCACCTAATTTACGACAAAGGAGGCAAGAACATACAATGGAGAAAAGACAGCCTCTTCAGTAAGTGGTGCTGGGAAAACTGGACAGCTACATGTAAAAGAATGAAATTAGAACACTACCCAACACCATAGACAAAAATAAATTCCAAATGGATTAAAGATCTAAATGTAAGACCAGACACTATAAAACTCTTAGAGGAAGCTATAGGAAAAACACTCCTTGACATAAACCACAGCAAGATCTTTTTTGACCCACCTCTTAGAGTAATGGAAATAAAAACAAAAATAAACAAACAGGACTTAATTAAACTTAAAAGCTTTTGCACAGCAAAGAAAACCATAAACAAGACATAACGACAACCCTCAGAATGGGAGAAAATATTTGCAAATGAAAACAACAGACAAAGGATTAATCTCCAAAATATACATACAGCTCGTGGAGCTCAATATCAAAAAAACAAACAATCCAGTTAAAAAATGGGCAGAAGACCTAAATAGACATTTCAGCAAAGAAGACATACAGATGGCCAAGAGGCACATGAAAAGATGCTCAACATCACTAATTATCAGAGAAACGCAAATCAAAACTACAGTGAGGTATCCCCTCATGCCGGTCAGGATGGCCATTATCAAAAAAATCTAGAAACAATAAATGCTGGAAAGGGTGTGGTGAAAAGGGAACCCTCCTGCACTGCTGGTGGGAATGTAAATTGATACAACCACTATGGAAACCTCCAGTATGGAGGTTCCTTAAAAAACTAAAAATAGAACTACCATATGGCCCAGCAATCCCACTACTGGGCATATACCCTGAGAAAACCATAATTCAAAAACAGTCATGTACCACACTGCAGCACTATTTACAATAGCCAGGACATGGAACCAATCTAAATGCCCATTGACAGATGGATGGATAAAGAAGATGTGGCACATATGTACGATGGAATATTGCTCAGCCATACAAAGGGACAACATTGAGTTATTTGTGGTGAGGTGGATGGACCTAGAGTCTGTCATACAGAGTGAAGTAAGTCAGAAAGAGAAAAACAAATACCACATGCTAACGCATATATATGGAATCTAAAAAACCGGTACTGATGAATTTAGTGGCAGGGCAGCAATAAAGATGGAGACATAGAGAATGAACTTGAGGACATGCGGTGGGAGGATGAAGCTGGGGCAAAGAGAGAGTAGCATCAACATATATATACTACCGAATTGGGAGATTGGGATTGACATATATACACTAATATGTAAAAAATGGATAACTAATAAGAACCTGCTGTGTAAAACAATAAAATATGAAAGTTCAATAAAAACCCCAAAACATATATACACTGCCGAATGTAAAATAGTTAGCTAGTGGGAAGCAGCAGCATAGCACAGGGAGATCAGCTTGGTGCTTTGCAATGACCTAGAGGGGTGGGATAGGGAGGGTTGGAGGGAGGCTCAAAAGGGAGTGGATATGGCGACATGTGTATGCATATGGCTGATTCGCTTTGTTGTGCAACAGAAACTAACACAATATTGGGAAGCAATTATACTCCAATAAAGATATATTAAAAACAAAAAACTGTTAGAATAAAGGAATTCAGTAAAGTTGCAGGATATCAACATACAGAAGTCTGTTGCATTTCTGCACACAAATAACCATCAGAAAGAGAAATTAAGAAAACAATCCCATTCACAGCTACATCAAAAAGAATAAAATACGTAGGAATAAATTTAACCAAGCAAGTAAAGACTGGTATATTGAAAACTACAAGCATTAATAAAAGAAATTGATGACACAAATAAATGTAAAGCTATTCCATGCTCATAGATTGAAAGAATCAATATTGTTAAATTGTTCATACTACCCAAAGCAATCAACAGGTTCAGTGCAACCCATATCAAAATTCCAAAGGCATTTTTCATAGAAACAGAGCAAATAATCATAAAATTTGTATAGAACCACAAAAGAACCCCAAATAGCCAAAGCAATCTTGAAAAAAAACAAAACTGGAGACATGCTCCCTGGTTACAAAATGTATTATTTCAAATGTATAGTAATTAAAACAGTATGGTACTGGCATAAAAACACATAGATCAACAGAACAGAATAGCAAGCCCAGAAATAAAGCCACACATATAGTGTCAATTACTGAGAATTTATGATAAAGAAACCAAGAATATATGATGGGGAAAGGACAGTCTCTTCAATAAATGGTGGTAGGAAAACTGGACAGCCACATGCAAAAGAATGAAACCTAACCATTTTCTTATATCATACACAAAAATTAACTCAAAATAGATTAAAGACTTGAATCTAAGATCTGAAACCATAAAATTTTTAGAAGAAAACATAGGCAGTAAGCTCCTTGACATAGGTCTTGGTGGTGATCTTTTGAATCTGACACCAAAAGCAAAGCTAAGCAAACGACATCAAATTAAAAAGTTTTTGCACAGCAAAGGAAAGCATCAACGAAATGAAAAAACCTACTGAATAGGAGAAAACGTTTGCAAATTATGTATCTGATAAGGGACTAATATCCAAAATATATAAAGAACTCATACAACTCAACAACAAAAAAAAAATCTGATTTTTTTAATGGGCAGATCTGAATAGACATTTTCCCCAAGACATACAGATGGCCAACGGGCACATGAAAAGATGTTCCACATCATTAATCATCAGGGAAATGCAAATCAAAACCACAATGAGATACCATCTCACACCCATTAGACTGGCTATTATCAAAAAGAAAAATAACAAATGTTGAAAAGGATGCGGAGAAATGGGAACCCTTGTGCACTGTTGGTGGGAATGTAAATTGGTGCAGCCACTATGGAAAACAGTATGGAGGTTCCTCAAAAAATTAAAAACAGAACTATCATATGATCCAGCAATTCCACGTCTGGATATTTAACTAAAGAAAACAAAAACACTAACTCAAAAAGATATCTGCACCCCCAGGTTCACTGAAGCATTATTTACAATAGCCAAGACATGGAAACAACCTAAGTGTCCATCAATGAATGAATGCATAAAGAAGATGTGGTATATATGCACAATGAAATATTATTCAGCCATGAAAACTGCTGTCTCACCACGAATTAACAATCTTCATTATAAGTTTTCTAAAAACTGATAATAAGTTTAAAAGTTTAAAGCTAATTATACAAAATTATTTTCTCTATATAACTTTTTTCCAGCTCTTTTAAGATTAATACATAAATGCTGCTAGAAAGTTAATTTTACTTAAAAAAAAAAAAACTATAACCAAGTAGATTATTTTGAAAGTCTTTTCCCCCTCAAATCATTTACCAAAAATGACTTTCATTTGCATTTTGATTAACTTATGTAAACACTGACTGTTACCACCCTTGATGAAGGCAAACGGCAAAGGCAGTCCAGCTGGGTAGATGGGGAGACAATGTTAAACAGCCTAACCATAACCCACAAGAAAAAAATCTAATTATCCTAATTACCACCAACACACGTGCCCTCAAATTTATATGTGACAATCCTTAACTCTTGAAAACAAGGCCGTCACCGCACCTCAAGTGGGCGACGTTGGCCAAACACGTGCCGCCACAGGACAGTACACCTGCCCCCTCACAGTGTACATCTCCTCAGGTCACTCCTGGTCCATGCTTTTAGGGCCAATGAGTGCATCCCAGGGCAGGACTCTCCCTTATGGAGGTTTCCAGAGAGTCTGAGTCACAGCAAACACAAGGCTGACTCAGGACTCTGCTCCAGGCTTCCAAACTACCTCAGTGCGCAGCACCCTGTCCCATCAAGACAACCCAGCCCACCACCCCAGTCAAGGGAATCTGGGGAGTTTACTTTGTGATGCTAGGACTGCACCCAGCATCTCCCTTCCAGGGCCTTTTTCCTTTTCCTTGACCAGAATAAATCATCTTAAGTGGTCTCCGGAAGGGGTCCTCCCCGACGCTGGGCCACTATCTCGGGCCATGGGTCCCCTCGTGTCCTCCAGGCCTCACTGGTGCTTAGTCAAGTCTGCCCTGAGCACAGTGCTGGGTTCCAGATGGGCCATAAAGAGGCATCAAGCGGGTCCATGGCCCACCTCAACTTTTATCAAACTGTGATGTTAACATGTCCATGTGCACTTTATTGAACAAGAGTCCATGGACCTTGTCAGATATTCTATATTAGTCAGCTCAGGCAGGGTGGCTTAAACAGAATGTATTTCTAGCAGTTCTGGAAGCTAAAGTCCAAGATCAAGGTGCCAAGGTTGGTTTCTGGTAAGGCCTCTCCTCCTGCCTTATAAATATCCACCTTCTTGCTGTGTGCTCACATGGCCTTTCCTCACTGTGTATGTGGAGAGAGAGAGATCTCTCTTCCTTTTCTTCGAAGGCCACAAATCCTATCAAATTAGGACCCCACCCCTATGACCTCATTTAACCTTAATCACCTCCTAAAAGCCCTTTCTCCAAATACAGTCACACTGGGAGTTAGGGATTCAGTATATGAATTGTGGGGGACACAATTCAGTCCATGGCACACCCAAAGAAGTCTTGTTTCCCAAAAAGGTTAAAAACCACCAGTAGGTAATGTGGCAAACCTCAGAAAGCAGAAGTTGAGTTCTTGCCCTTGATCAGTTTACATCCTCATTGGGAAAACAGACCCACGTGGGATTAGAGCACAGGAAAAGTTATTATACACTGCTGGACAGGAGAGAGTCTTGCTTAATGTACAAACTAATGCTGCCTTCACAACTACACTTCAATTTAAAAAATAAAAGCAATAAATAATAAAAATACACAAATACAAAAACAAACGAACGAATTCCTCTAGATGAACTCATTCTCCAAACTCACTACTCCAAAACATGAAGGCCAAGCCCCAAATCCATTCTTTAATTGTGGCCACCACATGTGACTTCAGAAATGCTGGCAGACTCAACACAAAAGGTAAAAATATCCTCATCCACCAGTGGCTTCTCAATGAAAAACAAGACAAAAACAAAAATATTGTCCTCAAAAAGAAGCAGAAAGAGCCTCACAGAGGCTCATGTGCTTTTTTAGCATATTGATAGAGGAGGTCCAGATTTTCGTCATTAAAGAGAGAGAATTAGGGACTTAGAACCGGAAAGCAGAGCCATTTCCCAAAAGCAGAAATTTCAATGATTTACACCAGGTTAAAGTGAGTGATTCCACACACAAGACAACAGCTGATCTTCACACCAACTGTCTGATGAAGGGCATGTTTTGATATCTGTAATTTACTTTAAAATCACACCGTGTGATATATATGTGAATATGTATCTGAGTCACTCCTCAAAAGAGGGGTTGGGGGCATCCTACTTAAGCTACTCTGGGAGTCCACACTCCAAGAGGCAGCATCTAGAACGCTTCAGTTAAGCTTCATCTCTGGTCAATGCCCAAGGCTGCGCTAATTAGCACAATGAGTATTAAACCTGTTTTCATAGGTAAAGTTAGTGACGTGTCAGTCAGCATACCAGATGTTAAAAATGGAGAGTGGTTGTGAAGTTAGTGGTACTCCAGCTCTGGAGACTGGCTAAAATGTTTTAGAGACGCTCCAGTCTTGCCTGGAGCATCTAGCCTCGGGACCATATCATTAGGGGGTGATGCTCCAAGCTTAAGTCCTAACCGCCTCCAGCTGTGAAATCTTGGTATTCTGGTTGCCTGACCTGGCCGTCTGTAAAGTAAACCGCATCCTGCCTCTAGACCAAAATGAACCTTTCAGAGGGGAAAAGAACATCTATAAGAAGGCGGAGCTTGCACTTCGCCGAGCTTACAGACAGGATGTTTAATTTGAGCGCGTGCATGCTTGCTAATCAATGTCTGCGGGTATGGCACAATTTCATCTAAACTTGTCTTTATAACATGATCGCGAGGATATGGGGGAAGAACTAAGTAATCCTTGCCGACCTCTGACTATCGGGCCTTGGGAGAACTTCCCAAAAAATCGAAGAGTTGTGCCTGATCAAAGTGGCTTGGGTCAGTGACAACTGGGGGTCGCTGTTCTCTCCCGCGGTACCGATGAGGAATTAAAGTGTCAGACGGGCTGAAGAGCCCGCCGGGACAAGGTGAGTCGCTAGTCTCTCCCCTGGCCTCCCAGAGCCTGAACTCCCTCCTTCAGGACCCCGACCCCCGCCTTCCCTCCCTCCAGCCCCTGGGCAACCTCACCGCGGGGCCCGAACCCGCGCAGCCCGGCTCCCCGGGACTGGGCGGCGCGCTGCGCTCGCTCACCTTTGTGGCAGTGGGACAGGAAGTAGGCGCGGGCCCTCAGGTTCTCCCGGTCGAAGCGGTCTATAGAGATGGTTGGATACTCGGCCATCTGCCCCTCGAAGCAGCTCATTGCGTCCGCCAACCCGGCCGGACTGGCCGCCTGCCTAGAGAGCAACGGAAGCCCCAGCCGCCGCCGCCGGCCGCGCCGCCACTTCCGGGAAGCTGCCGCCGCCTCACCATTGGCCGTCCGAGCGCAGCCACGTCCAATCAGAGCAGCCCCGCGGCCCGGGGGGCGGGAAGGGGTCAGCGCCAAGGAGCTTCTAGTCAGTTCCTGCAGCCCGCGACCTGTGGGGTGAAACCAACTAACTGGGCTGCCCTGAGCTCAGACCTGGGAGGCTGGGTGGAGGAATCTAGGGTGCAGCGCGAGGAGTGAGGCTCCTCCCGGATACCTTGACACAACACGGTGTCACTCTGGTGAAGAGTTGCCCGTGTCTGTGCAGGAACGAGAACGCCAAGGGAGACAACACCCAGAACAGGCGGCTCCACCCAGGGATGCGGAGCTTGGCTTTGAAATCGGATGCATTCCACTTCCTGCTTGTCAGCTGCGATCCTGCAAGCCTTCTTTTGCTTCTCTTCCTCTTTCTTGTCCCTTCCCAATGTCTACCTTATAGGATAATCGTCAGGATTGTGTGAGAAAACGGTATCAGGCTTGTGTTAGATTCGAAAACTCTTAGTCCCTGCTTCCACTTATACGTAATCTACAAACGGAGTAAATCCACGATCCCTGATGATCACAGCTCAGATGCATGATCTTAGGGTAGATAAGTAAAGATCCCAAGGAGAGCTGAGCTGCTAGTCCCCCCTACCTCCACCCCTTTTGACCTTTTTCTTTTTTCTAACTTTTTTGTTTCTTTTGGAAGTTAGAAAGCTGTATAAAAGAAAAAAAATGGTAGGGTAATGGGCGAAAGGTCTGGAATTTTTTCACCACCAAAGCAACTTTATGGAAAGGTTTGCTAAAGTATTAACATTCACCGAATAGTCACAATGGCATTACCCGCGCCCCTTAGCAGCAAGTCTCCTTAGACACCACAGTATTATTAATCACAACTCCAATACTTGAGGTCCTACATTGTGCACAGCACCGAGCAAGCCCTGCCGTGATGACAGAGGCGACTAAGATGCGCCTACGAGTCATTTTCAATCTATTTGGAGACAAGAACTTTGCAGAACGTGGTAAATAAATGCTTCCACAGAGACACAAGGTAATGTAGGAATAAATCCAGTAACAATGCGTTCTAGCCAGGGAAAACAAGACTCAGAATGCCACCCTCGGAGAATATCAGCGTGTTCCCTGCAGCCACGGCAGACAGTTCTATTCAAATACAGATTCTGGTGAAATGCTAAGGAGGAGGAAGTGGCGGGGGAGAAGAGGGGGGAGGTGTGGACACGTTGTCACGAATCTGAGTAAAACACCCTGCTAGTGTACATTGCCAACACCTTTGATTTGGCATAAGATGGTTTGTTATAGGATAAAAGAAGGCTGTCGCTGTGACTAGGCTGTCTATACCTAAAACCAAATCTTGCACTGAGCCTGGTATTTGCAGAATCCAGTGTGTCTACCTCTGACAATGAAGCTCCTGGCCACACAGGTCAAGATAAGGCTCATATTCTTATTTATTTGTCCCCGTGTTTATTCCCTCCTCTAAACAATGGATACAGGACAAGAGGATAAAGGCAAACAGAGAGTCAGGATTAAAAGATAGGGTATAAAATAGTAAAGATGGGTAAGCATAGCCCAAACACATGTAATATTGGCTCTTGTAGGGGAAGATTCAGTCACTTACTAGACTTTGGCATCCTCACAATACAAATGAAATGGACTTTCGGAAGAAGCCCAGTTACCTGGATACTAAGTCCCAGGAGAAATGCCTCTTGTGGTTGCTCGTAAAGAAAAGAGTGAACCGTGATTAGTCATTGCTATGTCCTCCTTCCCCAGCTGGGAATTTCTATCCTTCTGCAATCTCAAAGCTCTTTGGACTTCCAAGTCCTCAATTTATTCTGTCCCAGAAGGACAGAAAACTGCTATTAAGTTTATGTTAAATACCTAAAAACTACTTATTGAGGTAGATACAAGTTTTTGTTAGGAAATCAGTACAGAATAACTTTTTCTTAATTTTATGTATTTATAAATCGTTGTCCATAGTGTGGATGAAGAATGTCACTTGCCATATCAGTCAGCAGAGGATGTTTCAGCCATCAAGAAATCAGCCACTGCAGCTACCCCCCCTAACAATGCACCCTGAGGGGATTCAGGATGGAGAAAAATAGGATACCAGCCTTAGATAGTTAAGGTGCAGATCAAGGGAATAATTTCAGTAAGCTCTTGCGTCCTCCCATACATAGAAACGCACTCAAGTCATTAACTTGAGATGTCTGGTTTTTCTTTAATTAGCAGTAATTTTTTGATGTTTGACTACCTGATTTGTTGTTGTTGTTTCATTTTTTGCAGAAACTCCTATATATCCTAGCTCCTCCCTTACCTCTTTGAAACAGACCCTGAGAGCTATCTGAGAGGCTGTATCCCAGGCTTAAGTCCTCAGTCTGCCAAACAAAACCTAAGTCTCAACTTTTAGGTTGTGCTTTCTTTTTTTCAGTTGACAATATAAATAACTTGCATTAAAAAGTTACTGTATCCTGTGCTATTCTTTTAGAAAAAATACAGGCCCTGGATAGTGCTGCATCTGAGCCACTACTATTTATGTGACCTTGGTTAAGGTAACCTCTCGATAACTCAGCTTTCTCATCTTAAAATGGTGGTAACAATGAAGTCCACACAGCGTCCTGGAAAACTGTAAGAGCTCAATAAATATTAGCTATTATTATTTATTTGGGGTATTTACTACTATATGATCTCACTGATATGTGGACTCTAAAGAAATTGCACTCATAGAAACAAAGAACAGATTGGTGGTTGCCAGAGGTGGGGGAGGGGTGGGAGAGATGACTGAAGGTGGTCAGAAGGTACAGACTTCCAGTTATAAGATGAAAAAATCACGGGAATGTAATGTACAGCATAGCGACTATAGTTGACAATACTGTACTGTATACATGAGAGTTGCTGAGGAAGTGTGTATTAAAAGTTCTCATCACAAGAAAACGAAAACTGTATGTGAGGTGATGGATGTTAGCTACACTTGTGATCATGTTGGTGTACTGTATACATGATTCAAGACATTAGGTTATACACCTTAAACTTACACACTGTTATATGTCAATTATTTTTTTTTTTTTTTGCTGTATGCGGGCCTCTCACTGTTGTGGCCTCTCCCGTTGCGGAGCACAGGCTCCGGACACGCAGGCCCAGCGGCCATGGCTCACGGGCCCAGCCGCTCCACAGCATGTGGGATCTTCCCGGACCGGGTCACGAACCCGCGTCCCCTGCATCGGCAGGCGGACTCTCAACCACTGTGCCACCAGGGAAGCCCAATGTCAATTATATCACAATAAAATTGGGAGGAAAAGAGAATGAGCTGTTAATACAACAAAACAACATGAATGGGTCTCAAAATAATTATGCTGAGCAAAAGAAACCAGACAAAAGAAGAGTACATACTGTATGATGCCATTTAAATAAAATTATAGGAAATGTAAACTGATCTAAAGTGACAGAAAGCAAATCAGCAGTCGCCTGGGTACACAAGGAAACAAGTTCATTAACTTGATTGTGGTTTTATAGGTGTATACATATGCCAAAACGTATCAAATTATATGCTGCTAAATATTGCTATTTATTGCATTTCAATTATAGCTCAACAGATTTGAAAAAAAATTAGAGAGTGTATAGGCGAATGTGAACAAAGTAAATGAGATTGGCAAGGATATTCCTTCTCTATAGGAGCTGACTGATTAAGAAGACACTACCCAGCCTCCCTGATGGTCCAGTGGTTAAGACTCCATGCTTCCAATGTGGGGGGCACAGGTTCGATCTCTGGTCAGGGAACTGGGGTCCCACATGTCGTGTGGCATGGCAGCAAAAAAAAAAAAAAAGAAAGACACTATCCAGCTAATTCACATAATAGAAGGTGGTTTTCGGGGGTGGGGGGTTGTTGTTTTTTTTAAGTCACAATATATGTTATTTTGCATTAGTTACATGTTTTTCTCCAGCACTTTTACCTCTTCTTCTCACTTCCTACCTCCAACCCTCTGGTTGATTAAAAAGTGTTATTATTCAACTAGGAAAAATAAAGTCTGTAAAGGCTACCCAAGGCCCCAGAAAACAGTAAGTGCTCAATAAATGGTAGGTATTACTAGTTACTGGGTGATTACTAAGTGCCAGTCACTGTGCTTGAACCTGGATGTACATAAAGGAATCAGCCATGGTCTACCAAGAGCTTACAGTCTGGCAGAAGTAGAAACTCGTGGAAACAAATAAACACAAGAGGTTTTACACAAGTATGTTAACGGATGTGTGTCAGGGTGTAGTGTGGAGGCCAAGGAGAGAGCTTGTTTCTGCAAGGAGCAAAAGGCCATCCGAAAAATTTAGCAGAGAAGAAAAATTTGAGCTCAGCTTCCAGGGCCAAGAACAGCTGAAGTCCCTGGAACGAGCTTTCATTCCATCTGCAAATATCAATAGTTCCTCTTAACCAAAGTAGCGGACTCAAAAGGGATGAAACAATAGGGGCTTAACAGGGGAAGTCAAGGCTAAACCAGCTAAGAAAGGACCAGACTGAGGAGATTGGCCAAGACGGCAGAGCAGAAAGACCCGGGGCTTCCCTGGTGGCGCAGTGGTTGAGAGTCCGCCTGCCGATGCAGGGGACACGGGTTCGTGCCCCAGTCCGGGAAGATCCCACGTGCCGCGGAGCGGCTGGGCCCGTGAGCCATGGCCGCTGAGCCTGCGCGTCCGGAGCCTGTGCTCTGAGCGCAACGGGAGAGGCCACAACAGTGAGAGGCCCGCGTACCGCAAAAAAAAAAAGAATGTGTAGAAAGACCCTGAGCTCCCCTTCTCTCACAGACACACCAGAATCACAACTATTTGCTGAACAACCTCAATGAAAAAGACTGGAAGCTACCAGAGAAGATCTTTTACAACTCTAGACATAAAGAGGGAAGCACAACAAGACAAGTAGGAGGGGCAGGTCGTGATATAGTCAAGTCCCATACCCCTCGGTGGGCGACCCACAAACGAGAGAATAATTACAATTGCAGAGATTCTCCCAAAGGGGAGAGAGACCCCAGCCCCATGTCAGGCTCCCAGAGCATTTGGCTTTGAGGGCCAGCTGGGCTTACTCTCGGGAGTGCCAGAGGACTGGGGGAAATAGAGACTTCAATCTTCAAAGGCACACACAAAATCTCATGCACACCGGGACCTAGGGCAGAAGCTGAAATGTTTTGTTTTGTTTTTATTGGCCTCGTTGCACGGCTCGTGGGATTTGAGTTCCCCAACCAGGGATCGAACCTGGGCGCTTGGCAGTGAGAGCGCAGAGTCCTAACCACTAGACCACCAGGGAATTCCCAGAAGCTGTAATTTAATAGGAGCCTGGGTCCAACCTACCTGCTGATCTTGGACAGTCTCCCAGAGAGGCAGGAGGCAACTGCAGCTCATCCTGGAGACACAGACACTCGGAGCCATTTTTAGGAGCTTGCTCTACCTTGTGGACACTGGCGCTGGCAAGCACCGGTACAGAACACTTTCTCTAGCTTATGAGTCCCAGGACCCAGCCCTGCCCTGGCCCCACAGCCTACAGGGGCAAGTGCGGGGATGCCTTAGGCCAAGCAACTACGGCCCTACCTACCAGCAGACAGGCTGCCTTACTACCTCCTGAGCCCCCAGCCACTACTGGACACAGCCCTGCCTACCAGAGGGCCCAGGACACAGCTCCACTCACCAGTGGGCGGGCACTGGCCCCATACTCCCCTGGGCCTGGCTCCGGTCTCCAGCGAGCCTGCTCTAGCCTCTAGACCAGCCTCACCCACCGGGGAGCAGACACCAGTCACGAGAAAACCACAGCTCCACAGCCTGTGGACCCAGCCTGCCTACCAGGAGATTGGACCCTGCACTGGGACCAGCTGAGCCCTGGCCCTGCCCACTAGCAGGCCAAAAAAGCTTCAAGATGCCCCAGACCCTGCATCCAGCTGTGTCAGGAACCAGCCCCACCCACCAGCAATCTGACACCAGCTCTGAGACCCCCCCACCCCAACCCCAGGCCATGCAACCAGACTGCAGGAGCCAACTCTGCCTGCCAGCAGACTGGCATTAGCTCCAGGACCTGGCTTCACCCACCAGTGGGTAGCAACAGCCCCAAAGTCTTCTGGACCCGGACTCCTCCTACCAGTGAGTCAGCACTGGTCACCCGGGGCCACCCCTACACACAGGGTTCTGCAGTCAGCCACCTCATGATCTGGTCCTACCAACCAGTGGCTGGCAGCCTCCATACAAGGCAGGGCCTGGCAACAAACCAGACCAGGGGCCAACCAAGCCTACCAGCCTGTCTACATAGTCAGCCTGCCACAACAGAAGCACCCAACAGCCCTCATAATTGGGAACCTATAGCTTGGGCGACAAGAGGGGAGCGTGCTGATGGGATGCACAGGATATCTCCTACAAAAGGCCAGTTCTCTAAGGTCAGGAAACAACCAATCTACCAGACACATAAAAATAAAAACAGTAACCTAGGCAAAATGAGGTGACAGAGGAACATGTTCCAGAAGAAGGTACAAGATAAAATCCCAGAAGAAGAACTAAGTGAAGTGGAGATAGGCAATCTACCCAAGAAAGAGTTCCAGGTAGTGATAGGTAAGATGGTCAAAAACCATGGGAGAAGAATGGATGCACAGAGTGAGAAGTTAGAAGTTTTTAACAAAGAGTTATAAACTGTAAAGAACAACCAGAAATTAAGAATAACTGAAATGAAAAATGCACTAGAAGGCATCAACAAATGGAACAAAGGAACAAATCAGAAAGGAACAAATCAGAAACCTGGAAGACAGAGTAGTGAAAATCACTGATGCTGAACAGAAAAAAATAATGAAAAGAAATGAGGAGAGTTTAAGAGACCTCTGGGAAAACATAAAGCACACTAATATTCACATTATAGGGTTCCCAGAAGGAGAAGAAAGAGATAAAGGGGCTGAGAACATACTTGATATAGCAGCTGAAAACTTCCCTAAACTGGGAAAGGAAACAGATATCCAAGTCCAGGAAGCACAGAGAGACCCATACATGATTTACCCAAAGAGGTACACACCAAGACACATTGTAATTAAAATGACAAAAATTAAACATAAAGAGAGAATATTAAAAGCAGCAAGGGAAAATAACAAGTAATGTATAAGAGAACTCTGATAAGGCTATCAGATGACATTTCAGCAGATATTCTGCAAGCCAGAAGGAGTGGCACGATATATTTAAAGTGATGAAAGGGGAAAATCTACAACCAAGAATACTCTACAGCAAGGCTCTCATTCAGATTTGATGGAGAGATCAAAATCTTTACAGACAAGCAAAAGCTAAGAGTTCACCAGCACCAAGCCAGCTTTACAAGAAATGTTAAAGGAACTTCTCTAAGTGAAAAAGGATAGGCCACATCTGGAAATCTGAAAAATTGTAAAAGGAAAAAGCTCATCAGTAAAGGCAAACATACAGTAAAGGTAGTGAATCATCCACACACAAAGACAGTAGGAAAGTTAAAAGATAACATAAGTAAAATCATCTATATCCACATTATACAGTTAAGGGATACACAAAACAGTTAGAAATTAAATATGATATCAAAAATAGTAATTGTGAGGAGAGGAGAGTACAAATGCAGAGTTAAGATACATTTGAAATTAATCAGCAACTTAAAACAATCACACACACACACATTTATTTATTTATTTATTTAAAAACCTCATGGTAACCACAAACCAAAAATCTATAATAGATACACATAAAAAAGGAAAAAGGAATCCAAATATCACACTAAAGATAATCATCAAATCACAAGAGAACAAAAGAAGAAGGAAAAAAAAGACCTACAAAAACAACTCCCAAACAATTAACAAAATGGCAATAAGAACATGTATATATCAATAATTACCTTAAATGTAAATGGACTAAATGCTCTAATCAAAAGACATAGAGTGGCTGATTGGATACAAAAACAAGACTCGTATATATGCTGCCTGTAAGACAGTCCCTTCAGACCTAAAGACACACACAGATTGAAACTGAGGGGATAGAAAAAGATATTCCATCCAAATGGAAATCAAAAGAAAGCCAGAGTAGCAATACTTATATCAGAAAAAACAAATTTAAAATAAAGGCTGTTACAAGAGACAAGGAAGGATAATACATAAGGATCAAGGGGTCTATCCAAGAAGAAAGTATAACAATTGTAAGTACATAGGCACACAATGTTGGAGCACCTAAATACATAAAGCAAATATTAACAGATATAAAGGGAGAAAAGACAGTAACACAATGATAATAGGGGAATTTAACACCCCAGTTTAATTAATAGACAGATCACCCAGACAGAAAATCAATAAGGAAACACTGGCCTTAAATGATGCACTAGACCAGATGGACTTAATTGATTTTTATAGAGCATTCCATCCCAAAGTAGCAGAATACACATTTTTTTCAAGTGCATATGGAACATTTTCCAGGATAGATCACAAGCTAGGCCACAAAACAAGCATCAGTACATTTAAGAAAATTGAAATCATATCAAGCATCTTTTCTTACCACTATGCTATGAGGCTAGAAATCAACTACAACAAAAAAACCCACAAGCACTTGGAGGCTAAACAATATGCTACTAAGCAACCAAAGGATCACTGAAGAAATCAAAGAGGAAATCAAAAAATACCTAGAGACAAATGAAAACGAAAACACAATGATCCAAAATCTATGGAATGAAGCAAAAGCAGTTCTAAGAGGGAAGTTTATAGCGATACAAGCTTACCTCAGGAAATAAGAAAAATCTCAAATAAACAACCTATCCTTATACCTAAAAGAACTAGAAAAAGAAGAACAAACAAAACCCAGAGTTAGTAGAAGGAAAGAAATTATAAAGATCAGAGGAGAAATAAATGAAATAGAGGGCTTCCCTGGTGGCGCAGTGGTTGAGAGTCCGCCTGTTGATGCAGGGGATGCGGGTTCATGCCCTGGTCCAGGAAGATCCCACGTGCCATGGAGTGGCTGGGCCCGTGGGCCATGGCCACTGGGCCTGCGCGTCCGGAGCCTGTGCTCTGCAGTGGGAAAGGCCACGGCAGCGAGAGGCCCGCATACCGCAAAAAAAAAAAAAAAAAATGAAATAAAGACTAAAAAAAAAAACTAGAAAAGATCAGTGATCTTATTCTTTGAAAAAATCAGCAAAATTGATAAGTCTTTAGCCAGACGCATCAAGAAAAAAAGGCGTGAGGGCCCAAATCAATAAAATCAGAAATGAAAAATAAGAAGTTACAACCGATACCACAAAAATACCAAGGGTTATAAGAGAATACTACAAACAACTATATGTCAATAGTATGGACAACCTAGAAGGAATAGACAAATTTCTAGAAATGCACAATCTTCCAAGACTGAACCAGGAAGAAATAGAAAATATGAACAGACCAATTGCCAGTAGTGAAACTGAATCAGTAATAATAAAAAGGAAACTCCCCAAAAGTCCAGGGCCAGATGGCTTCACAGGTGAATTCTACCAAACATTTACAAAAGAGTTAACACCTAACCTTCTCAACCTATTCCAAAAAATTGCAGAGGGAGGAATGCTTCCAAACTTATTCTACAAGGCCAGCATCGCCCTGATGCCAAAACTAAAGAGATCACACACACACAAAATTACAGACCAGTATCACTGAGGAGTATAGATGCAAAAATCCTCAACAAAATATTAACAAACTGAATCCAACATTACATTAAAAGGATCATATAGCATGATCAAGTGGGATTTATCCCAGGGATGCAAATATTTTTCAGTATCCACAAATCAATGTGATATACCACATTAACAAATTGAAGAATAAAAATCATATAATTGTCTCAATAAAAAGCTTTTGACAAAATTCAACATCCATTTATGATAAAAACCCTCCAGAAAGTGGGCATAGAGGGAACATGCCTCAGCATAATAAAGGCCATATATAACGAGCCCACAGTTAACATCAAACTCAATGGTGAAAAGCTGAAAGCATTTCCTCTAAGATCAGGGAGAAGACAAGGTTGCCCACCCTTGCCACTTTTATTCAACATAGTATTGGGAGTCCCAGCCACAACAGTCAGACAAGAAAAAGAAATAAAAGGAATCCAAATTGGAAAGAAGAAGTAAAACTGTTGCTGTTTACAGATGACATGATACTAAACATAGAAAACCCTAAAGATGCCACTAGAAAACTACTAGAGCTCATCAATGAATTTGGTAAAGTTCCAGGACATAAAATTAATAAACAGAAATCAGTTGCATTTCTGTACACTAACAATGAGCTATTGGACAGAGAAATTAAGGAAACAATCCCATTTACAATCACATCAAAAAGAATAAAATACCTAGGAATAAACCTACTGAAGGAGGTAAAAAACCTGTACTTGGAAAACTATAAGACAGTGATGAAAGAAATTGAAGACGACACAAACAGATGGAAAGATATACCATGTTCATGGACTGGAAGAATTAATATTGTTAAAATGACCATGCTACCCAAGGCAATCTACAGATTCAAAGCAATCCCTATCAAAATATCAAGGGCATTTTTCACAGAACTATAACAGTTTTAAAATTTGTATGGAAACACAAAAGACCCTGATAACCAAAACAATCTTGAGAAAGAACAGAGCTGGAGGAATCACACTCCCTGACTTCAGACTGGACTACAAAACTACAGTAATCAAAACAGTATGATACTGGCATAAGAACAGACACAAAGATCAGTGGAACAGGACAGAGAGCCCAGAAATAAACCACACACTTATGGTTAATTAATCTACAACAAAGGAGGCAAGGATATACAATGGAGAAAAGACAGTCTCTTCAATGGTGGTGTTGGGAAAACTGGACAGCTACATGTAAAAAATGAAATTAGAACCCTTCTAACATCATATACAAAAATAACTCAAAATAGATTACAGACCTAAATGTAAGATCAGAAACCATAAGACTCCTAGAAGAAAACATAGGCGTAACACTCTGACATAAATTGTCACAATGTGGGACCTCCCTGGTGGCTCAGTGGTTAAGAATCCGCCTGCCAATGCAGGGTACACGGGTTCGAGCCCTGGTCCGGGAATATCCCACATGCCGCGGAGCAGCTAAGCCCGTGCACCACAACTACTGAGCCTGTGCTCTAGAGGCTGCGAGTCACAACTACTGAGCCCACACGCCACAACTACTGAGCCCACGCACCACAACTACTGAAGCCTGTGCGCCTAGAGCCTGTGCTCTGCAACAAGAGAAGCCACTGCAATGAGAAGCCCACGCACCACAGCGAAGAGAGCCCCCGCTCGCCGCAACAAGAGGAAGCCCACGCGCAGCAACTTAGACCCAACGCAGCCAAATAAATAAATAAATGATAAATTTTAAAAAAAGACTGTCACAATGTTTTTGGAGGTCTGTCTCCTAAAGCAAAGGAAATAAAAGCCAAATAAACAGATGGGGCCTAATTAAGCTTAAAAACTTTTGCGCAGCTAGGAAACCATCAACAAGCCCCAAAGATAACCTACTAAATGGGAGAAAATATTTGCAAGTAATATGACCTATAAGGGGTTAATATACAAAATATTTAAACAGCTCATACAACTCAAGAGCAAAAAAACAAACAATCCAATTTAAAAATGGGCAGAAGACCTGAACAGACATTTTTCCAAAGAAGACATACAGATGGCCAACAGGGACATGAAAAGATGCTCAACATCATTAATCAAGAGAGAAATGCAAATTAGTACCACAATGAGATATCACCTTACACCAGAATGACTATCGTCAAAAAGAACACAAATAAATATTGGTGAAGAAGTGGAGAAAAGAGATCCCTTGTACACTGTTGGGGGGAATGTAAATTGGTGCAGCCACTGTGGAAAACAGTATGGAAGTTTCTCAGAGAACTAAAAATAGAACTCTCATGTGACCCAGCAATTCCGCTCCTGGGTATATATATTTAAAAAAAGCCCACTAATTCGAAAAGATACACACACTCCAAGGTTCATAGCAGCATTATTTACAATTGCCAAGATATGGAATCAACCTAAGTGTCCATCAACAGATGAACAGGTAAAGAAGACGAGATAGATACATATATATAAAGTGAGCTACTACTCAGCCATAAAAAAAAGAATGAAATTTTGTCATTTACAACAACATGGATGGACTTGGAGGGCATTATGCTAAGTGAAATAAAGTAGATCGAGAAAGACAAATACTGTATGATATTGCTTATTTGTAGAATCTAAAAAAATGTTTAAAACTAGTGAATATAACAAAAAAGCAACAGACTCACAGATATAGAGAATAAACTAGTGGTTACCAGTAGGGAGAGGGGAGCAGGCAGGGGCAAGATAGGGGTAGGGGATTAAGAGGTACAAACTACTATGTATAAAATATATAAGCTACAAAGATATATTGTACAACACAGAGACTATAGCCAAGATTTTATAATAACCGTAAGTGGAATATAACATTTAAATATTGTGAATCACTATGTGTACAACTGAAACTTATATAATCTTGTACGTCAACTGCACCTCAATAAGAAAATTATTTTAAGGAAAGGTCCAGATCAAGAAGGTCTTGTACACCAAGCCAAGGAGCTGAAACTAACTTGAGTGACAGTAGCAAGCCAGGGTGGTTTGAAACAAGGCAGTGACAGGTGAGATTAGAGCAGTATTTCTCAAAATATGACACCTGGAAGAACATCACCAGTAGTACACTTGGAAATGGGTTAGAAATGAAAATTCTTTACCCCAGCCCAGACCTACTGAATCAGAAACTCTGGGGATGGGCCCAACAGTCTTTTGGGGTTTTTTGTTTGTTTGTTTGTTTGTTTGTTTGGTCGTGCCATGTGGGGTCTTAGTTCCCCGACCATGGATGGAACTTGCACCCCCTGCACTGGAAGCATGGAGTCTTAACCACTGGACCACCAGGGAAGTCCCATGGCAGTCTGTTTTAACACACCTTCCCTCCAGGGGATTCTGATAGATGCTAAAGTTTGAGAACCACTGGATTCAAGTTTAGAAAGACCATTCAGTCTGGGGCTGGGTGTCTGGGTAGGAAGCTACTGCAACACTCCAGGAAATGTGATAGTGAGAATTCATTTTTGCATTGAACAAATACTTGTTGACCATCTACTATATGCTAGACACTGTTCTAGACACTAAAGATTCAGCCGTGAGCAAAGCCAAGCCCATGTGGTAATGGAGCGCATGTTCTAGTGGAAATAATATCTATTGACATCATTTATGCAGTTCCAGATGCTGTCCTAAATACATTTAGGTGTATATTTATTTCTTCATCCTCACAACAACCCCATCAGATAGGTACAGTTTTTGTCTTCATTTTACAGTTAAGGAAACTTAGTTTAAGTAGTAGAACCCAGATTCAAATCCAAGGTCATGCCCTAGATGCCAATGTCCTAGGCACCATGCTGTACTGCTCTCACAGCATCATAGTGGCAGTGGTAGTGAAATATATTTATTCAGAATATATTGTTTTAGTACCTACTGAGTGCTAAGCACTGTTCTAGGAATTTAGTTAACAAGATCTCTCTCTTGATGGAAACTACATTCTAGTGAAAGATAAATAATAAAATTAAGAAACAAGCAATATAGGGCTTCCCTGGTGGCGCAGTGGTTGAGAGTCCGCCTGCCGATGCAGGGGACACGGGTTCGTGCCCTGGTCCGGGAAGATCCCACATGCCACAGAGCGGCTGGGCCCGTGAGCCATGGCCGCTGAGCCTGCACGTCTGGAGCCTGTGATCCGCAACGGGAGAGGGCACACGTACCACAAAAAGAAACAAGCAATATAAAAAAGCATTATGCTAAGAAAAGGGAAAAAAAGAAACAAGCAATATGAAAAAGCATTATGCTAAGAAAAGGAAAAAAAAGAAACAAGCAATATAAATAGTATATTAGAAGGTGATAAGTCTTGTGGAAAAAAGAAACACGAGAACATAGTAAGACAGCTAGAGAACGTGATGGGAAGAGAGAGCTACAGGGATTGGGATGGGCAAGTTGAGATATCAACAAAGACTTAAAAACAAGGAAGTTAGCCAAGGGAATAAATGGAGGAAGACCATTCCAGGCAGAGGAAGCAGCTACATCTAAAACCTTAATGTGGGAGCAGGGCGAGGAACAGCCAGGCCAGTGTGGCTGGAGCAGAGTGATCCCGGGCTACAGAGCAAGGGAGGAGGGATTGCATGCAAATCTTGTAGGGCTTTGTTGGTTTTTACTCTGTAAAACGGGAAGCCATTGCAGGATTGGGAGAGAGAAATGACATAATATTGTTTAGGTTTTAACAAGATCGAACCTATTGTTTTGTTGAGAATAGACTGCAGGGGACAGGAGAAGCCTGTTGGGAACTATTGCAATAACCAGAGGGGGAAAAGTGATGGTGGCTTGCGCTGGATGGGTCAGTAGAGCCAACAGGTTTTGCAGATGGAAGGATATTTTGCTGATGGAGGGCCAGAGAAAGTGGACTCTAGGGACCACTTACCGAAAGGGGGAGAGCATGGAAGGGGCAGGTTTGAGGGTGGGAGCTTGGAGGGTGGTTGTTTTGGACAACCAGATAGACGTCGAATACACGTTGCTTATACAAGTTTAGAATTTGGAGAGAGATGTGGGCTAAGGAAATAAATTCGGAAGTTGTAAGTAAATAGGCAGTCTTTTAAATGATTAATAATGTAAGTAATGTTGGGAAAAGATAAAGCTATAGGTGTCATTTATCATAGGTTTACTAACTGTCAGGCACTGTGCTCGACCCAGTGGATTGGCTCATTTAATTCCAACAAAATAAGAAGAGGTGGGACAGATAGGAGGTATCTACCATCAGGGACCAGAAGCACCAATGGTCTCTGTTCTCTGATCGGCTTTTTTAGGGAATTCCGTCTGTGATTGATGCAAAGGCAAGCAGTCCTCTCTCCAACTCCGGGGTTGAGAAGTTGCAAGGCTCCACCCTGCGATCGACTTTCACTCTCCAAACTGGGCCCCGCCCACGCGCTTGCGCACAAAGGCCCGTTCGCAGGGTGCGGGGCCTGAGCGAGCAGGGCCTGAAGGAGTTGAGCGCTCGTGCTGCGCTGGGCGTTGCCAGGCGAAGCGAGTGTCGCCGAGGCCGCTACAGTTGGCCTCTCGCTGGCCCAGCCCAGCCCACGGATCCCGAGTGGAGAACACGAGCACCGCCGGACTCGCTGGCGAGCTCCCAGGCGGGGCGCCCCGGCCTCTCAAGGGTGGCCGAGCGAGGGTTACCCGGGCAAGCCGGTCCCACGGGTGAGTGGGCGCGTCGCTGCTGGGCCGGGGCCTGCCTGCCCCGCCCCTGTGCCTGACAGGCCCCGCCCGAAGCCCAGGCTCCGCCCCTTCTGCCCCGCTGCTCCTTCTGGGTACCTGAGATCTGTCCGCCTCGCTCTTCTTTTTTCTCGTTTCCTCTTTTTTTAGGAAGGGTCTTTAATTTCGAGTCTCCGTAGTTTCCGCGCCCCCTTTGTCTTTAGGGGTCTCGATTCTGGGGGCTCCTTTCTGAGTTCCTCCTGCAGGTCAGTCATTTGATCCCCAGGGTTTAGGATACTTTCTCCATCTCAGCCTTCTCTAGGCAGATTTTACCTTACCGACGTGATTGTTGATTTCTGGAAGAAGGAAAAAAACGGTTTGAGGGACCAGAGAAGCCCCATAGGTCAGCTCGCGGGGTCCCCGAAAGGAGGGGCTTTCTGCTGTGCAGATGCACACTAGCACACCTGGACCATGGACCACCAAGGCCTGCTATAGAAACCAATTCTTTTGTTCACCTGAACCCCCAAAAACTTTGGGAAGGGAAGTGTAAGAATTGTAGAGATAATCTAGTGAGACCTCTTCTCAGTTCAGGAAGCAGAGGCGAACTGACTTGGTCCAGGTTACATGCTAGTTAAAGGGCCCCTCTGCCGTATTCTTCTGTGTCTAGGAATAGAAAAAATAAAATGAGGAAAGAAATGGAAGATTAGCCTTTCTGATAACTCTTGGGGTTTTAATACGACTATAAAAGTAAAAGCACTTTTCAGAGCTAGAAGAAGGTGATGGCTTTTTGCATAGAAGGGAGTTTGAAATTACATCAAAGGCTTCTGTTAAGATTAAAACCTCAGATTGTCACGGACTTAATATTGGTGGGATTTTTAAATACCCACATAAACCCTAATACTGTTTAATAAAATTTGATTTTTGGCAAACTAGAGAGTCAGGCATTGCCATTTCCTGTTTTTCCAGACACAGCTTAGTATTACAGAGGTCAAATGTATTTTATATAAATTATTTTTTGCCACAGCTGTCATTAAAGAAACCACTAACTTTTGCAGTCCTGAAGGCTACCAGGAGAATTAGTGCTGCCAGTGAATTTCTGGGAATCACGGGAATCTTTAAGGAATTTTAAGTTGATCTTTCCTATTTTTAGTTGCATTCTGTTTTTAATAAGTAGTAAGTGGTAAAAGAGACCAAAAGAATTTACACCATCACCATATAGTATAGCCACTAGGGTTCCTCTTATGGTGAAAATACACTCATGTCCCCTTTAGATATTTTGGGAAAGCAGAGTATTGAAATGCCTGATATGTTTATTTATTTATTTGGCCACGTGGCATGCGGGATCTTAGTTCCCCTGCGCAGGGATTGAACCCGTGACCCCTGAAGTGGAAGCACAGAGCCCTAACCACTGGACTGCCAGGGAACTCCCAAATGCCTGATATGTTTAGGGAGATGCATATTTCTACTGAGAAAAATGGCAATTTCCCCAGTAGTTAAGCTGAATGCAGCATATTTTTCTGCTCTATTAAATGTTTGAAAATGATGAAAGGTTACATAGATAACATTTAGGAAAATACTTTTTTTTTTTTTTTGTACTACGCAGGCCTCTCACTGTTGTGGCCTCTCCCGTTGCAGAGCACAGGCTCCGGACGCTTCCAGGGAAGCCCGGAAAATACTTTTTGAATGACTTTGAGTAAATAAAAGTATTTTATTATATATCAAAAAGCCAAGCCTCAAGCAGAAATGGCTTGGGTGAAACAAAAATTAAGATAGTATCACTGCTGGGCTACCCTGGTACAGCCTGATGATCCATTAACATATAAAATTATATATTTTATATATATATACATATACATATATATATATATTCCACAGGAAAATGACACTAAGAAACATGGAAGAAAAAAAGGTGCAAATTCAGTGTATTAAAAATACTTTCAAAATGAGTCATGTTTTTATATGAATTTAGTGGCTGTAGTGTTTAACATTGGTTTTACAGTTTTCTCAGAGCAGTGATACTATCTTTTTTTTTCTTTCTTTCTTTCTTTTTTTTTTTTTCCGGTACGCTGCCCTCTCACTGTTGTGGCCTCTCCCGTTGCGGAGCACAGGCTCTGGACACGCAGGCTCAGCGGCCATGGCCCACGGGCCCAGCTGCTCCGCGGCATGTGGGATCTTCCCGGACTGGTGCTCGAACCCGTGTCCCCTGCATCGGCAGGCGGACTCTCAACCACTGTGCCACCATGAAGCCCCATAAAACTTTTTAAGTCTTTCCTTCTAACTCATCATTTGGTTGGGATGACATTCACCTGATGGATATTTCTAACTGTTGTGATGCTTATTTTGCCTTCTCTTTTTGTACTTTAATGTTTTGCTTGACTTCTTTAACATAATAAGCATTTGGGGCTTCCCTGGTGGCGCAGTGGTTGAGAATCCGCCTGCCGACACAGGGGACACGGGTTCGTGCCCCGGTCCGGGGAGATCCCACATGCCGCGGAGCGGCTGGGCCCGTGAGCCATGGCCGCTGAGCCTGCGCGTCCAGAGCCTGTGCTCCGCAATGGGAGAGACCACAGCAGTGAGAGGCCCGCTTACCGCAAAAAAACAAAAAAAAAACAAAACAAAAAAAACATAATAAGCATTTGTAATTATAACTGAAAAAATTCAAAAAACTTGAATTCATTTACAGGATGAAACCTACTTTATTAGGTCTGATTTTAATGTATTTCAGCCAATAGAAACGTATTTAAATAGAAGAATGAATTCAAGGAATCATGGTGAAAATTCTGGGCACTTTATTTTAATAAATGACTGTAACATATATTAATATATAATAATTATATAATATTAAAATATACATATATTGTATATAATAGGTATTATATAATATTACATATAATAAATGTTAAATGAATGATATATTTTGTTAATAAAATAAGAAGCCACCAAAAAAACAAGTGCAAGATTATGTCTTTGAAAAACTGGCTATATAAGTTTGATGACTAGACTGTTAAGTGAACTAGAGCTGAAAATTTAATTTTAAGGACTACATTGTTTTAAAGTCAGGGATCTCAGTGTCAGGACAGCCACACAGCTGTCATTGACTGTGTCAATAGTCCATCTTCTCACATCAGGACACAGTGGCCTAAGTCAACGGACTGCAGTGACTGGCATGTTTCCAAACAGTCAAGAAAAGGAAAAGGAAGAAACGATTGCTTCCCAGTAAGAAGAAAAGGAAGAGAGTGAGAAGACTGATCTTACATTCCCTTAACGGGCAAAAAGGGAGATAAAGTTTTGAATATGATTAAATGAAATGGTGGTGGGATATTTTGACAATCTCCTGAGCAGTTAAAACCAAGAGTGTGATTTCAGAAATGTATAAACTATTGTCTGAAATAACAGAATTAGTCTGCAGCATTTAGGACAGCACTCTGTAACTCTGAATGCAATTTTATGTATCTTTCAGGATTGATTTTATTTTATTTCCAAAATAGAACATGAATCCTTCTCACTCTTGGAATTGAATGTTTAAAAATCTAATGTATTTAATGGGATTCTTAACTCTCTAATTTTTTTTAAATGCTAGTTTTGTCCATTCTTAAAGGGATTTCCCAAACTGTCACTATTATGTTATCTATTAATGTTATTTTCATATCTTTCAGAAATAACTGGTAATAAGACCTCTGTAGCCATGGCTAGTTCTGACACGAAACCAAAATCAGTAAGTCATGCCAAAAAGTGGTCAGAAGAGGTAGAAAATCTGTACAGATTTCAACACGCAGGATATCGAGATGAAATTGAATATAAACAAGTGAAGCAAGTTTCTGTGGTAAGATTTATGCCTCTACAAACCTGAACTCAAAATGAGTTTGTTAGGTGGTGAAAAGCACTAAAAAAAACAAAACAAACAAACAAACAAAAAACCCCACCACAACAAAGAACCAGAGAATACTAAAAGGGAATTCTACTCCAGCCTCTCGTTTTACTGATGGGGAGCTGAGGCCCAGAAGAATGATTTTCAGGCAAACTGAGGCAAGAGGTGGTTCCTCAGCACAGAAACATTAAGAATTTTCTAGCTTTTACTGACAACTGCGCTGTGAGTCTTTTATGGTAGACCATCAAAGCAGAGTCATTTTCTCTCCCTAAGGTAATTCTATTATCAGATATTCAGTTTGCTGTGGAACTATTATTTCTTTCCTGTTTCTTTTTTATTTTAACCACAAATTATAAAGAGGTTAAATTCTTCTTTAGGTGACAAAATCTCCCGACTTTGGTTGTGTATTCCAGACTTTCTTGTTTTGTTTTTAAATGGATTTTTCTTTATTTAAAAAATTTTTTTTAGAAGATGTTGGGGGTAGGAGTTTATTAATTAATTAATTAATTTTTTGGCTGTGTTGCGTCTTCATTTCTGTGCGAGGGCTTTCTCTAGTTGTGGCAAGCGGGGGCCACTCTTCATCACGGTGTCCAGACTTTCTTGAGAGACTAGAGACATGGTTTTGCTTTTCAAAGATTATACCAAGATCTAGATATCGCCCCAGTTTATAATGTGATTTTTTAAATTCATTTATTCTACTGAATACTAGGAGGCTGAGTTCGGAAGGATATTATAGAATATGACATAGTATTCATAAATGTATTTTAATTTTTAGAGCTGAGGTTGCAACAAAGTGTTTATTATTAACTTGTTTTTTATTTTTTTTTATGTTTTCTTTATTATTAACTCACCATTGTTCAGAGACTAATTCTTAGATGGGTTTTTCAGATCCCCATATTCTTTTCCTTCCTTCATTCTACTCTTTGATCTCTACTTAACACGTCCTAAAAAAGTAGATAGGAAAAAAGATGGAGGCAATACAGAGCTAAAATGTAATAGACTCTTTCATTTAATGAATGTTAATTCAATAGAGATTAATAGGGGTGGTAAGGAATGAAATTAAACATACTGATCAAATGAGGATTTGATGGATGACTATGACTTTCACATATCCATTTCTTCATATCTACTAGCATTTTACTCTTTGGTCCCCATTACCAAAAGGGAGTTTTCATTACTCTATCATCTGTGGCTTCTAAATAGTTGTAAAACACAAGCATCAGCATTTTAATGCAGTTCAAAAATAAGCTTCATACACTTGCCTTAAGATTGGGATAGACAATGCCCCCGAAAGACGTGTAAGACCCAGGATCATATAGGCAAGGTGATCATACAGGCACTGATGCACCTACACCACCACCCCAGAAACTGTTGTGATTGAGATCAGATAAGAGGCTGAGATTAGATCAGATTTAAGGGAACACAAAGAACACCCTTAAAGGGGAAGTCCCAAAAAGCACCTGACGGTTGTGTATGTGTGTGTGTGTGTGTGTGTGTGTGTGTGTGTGTGTGTGTGTAACAACCCGATCCACTGTATGACTTGACAGTTGTAGAGAGGTTTTGCATTTCACTTCAGTGTATATTTATTGGGTACCTGCCATGTGCAAATTTCTGTGCCAGCTGCTTTAAAAAGATAAATATAAAAGCAAGTGCCTGACCTCAAGAAATTTAGGGTACAGGATTTGAAATCAGTCTGCCCAGGCTTTGCATCCTGGCTCTCCCTGAGAGCCCTGAACAAGGAACCCTGAACAAGGTTCATAACCCTTACTGAGCTCAAGTGTAAAATGGTGATGCCAGTGCCTGCTTTAGAAAATTGTCTCAGGAATTAAATGAAATCATGTGTTGCAAGTGCCTCGCAGTAGTTTGTTGAGTGAATGAATGGTGTTCAGTGAATGATAGCTTTTATTATTCCTGTATCTTGGAGTGGAAGATTAAGAGTGATGAACAATAAAAACTTACGCAAGTGAAAATATACGCCCCCCAAAATTAAAGGAAGATAAAATTTTCTTCCTTCGGGGACAATCTTCCAAAAGGGCTTCATGCCCCGAGAGGCATTTGCAGTGGGCCTTAAAGGATGGACAGGAGGGTAACTGAAGGCTTGCCTTGATCGGCAGTGGTCTGAAGGGTTTGAGAGATGTTCTTGCCCTTACCTAAAGCACACGTCCTTATGGGCACTATTAGTGCTTACCCATCTCCTGCCCAAGGAGAGCTGACTTGAGGACCATATCACCCGCCTCCACCATTCTCTAAGGAATGAAGGTTTCCTAGGTTGAATGGGAGTGATGGGTAGAAAGCCAAGAAGAAAAAATTATGAAACAGCAAAGGGTTACAGAAAGAAAAAATCCTAGAGGTTGATGAGGCAGAACCAGCACATCTGTTTGGAAGCCCCCCCTGATTTCCTAGGGTGAGGCAGCTGGAAGCAGGACCTCAGTCCTTGTCTTCTTTGAAGAAAGAATTCCGCAAAGTGACAGAGATTGTGAAGCAGATAAAGTGTTTATTGGGAGTAAAGTACGTGTTGAAGAACACACAGGCAGACTCAGAGTTGCACGCAGTAGGGGTGGCTGAGGTCGCTTATATGGGGGCAGTCTTCTGGGTTACCTCTGGCCAATCGTCCTGTTCGTGCCCACATTTGGCCTGACTCAGGGTCCTTCCTGGTGGGTGCACACGCATCTCTCAGCCAAGATGGATTCCAGCGCGAAGGTTTCTGGGAGGTCGGCAGGACATATTATGGGCTGGTGGCTCCTCTCTCCTTTGGCCCCTCCTGAGACTGAGGACCTTCTCTGTGCACATGTCCAGCTGGAAAATCCCCTTTGCCACAAGAATGAGAAAAATGTGGTCACGTTGTCTTCCACCCAATCAGGGCTCTGCTCCTGCAGGCCTCTTATCTCCAGGTGTCAGCAGGAGGCTGGTTGCAGCTGCTCAGCCTGGGCCCATCTGTCTCCTTCCTCAGTCCCACATAAAGTGCTGTGGGTATCCAGATAGGCTGCTACCCGTTTTTGCTAACTCCTAAATAAACGAGACCACAGAAGAAAGCGAAAATATGTTGCTAGAAAATAGAGGACGTGTGTTCTTTTGTATGTGTGGCATGTTCGTGTTCCAGTTTGGAAGCTGTGATTTATAAGTGGGGGATTGGAGAATGAGTAGCTGCCTGTAGAGATGATGTTGAAGAACAGGACTTGGTTTTTATGCCAGAAACACAAAATCAAAATACTGGGGTCTTGACAGTGGTGGAGTACATGTCACACAATCCAGAAGCAACTTACCTAACCACAGCAAAAATGCACTGACCTGAGCAAGAAAGTATAACGCGAATTCAGAGAGGAAGGGGAGGAAAATGTCCAAACTAGATCAAGCCAAACGATCAAGGAAGCAAACCAATGTGGTGAACGAGAGAGACTAGTGGGGAGGAGGTAAGAAGAGATTGCTAAGGACTATGTTCATGGCCTCAAATTTCTATGAAAAATTGAGTTTTCAGGTGTGAACTTGAAACATGGACATGAGGAAATACACGTGTATTTCTCTAGATATACAGATTTTCTAGATGTAGAGATTTAGATATCTCTAGTCTAACTGCTTCCTTTAGTCACCCCTGTGGCCTGGGCCTAGCCCCAAATTCCTCCTTGGGTATTATTTTTAGAAGTTAGTAAGTAATAATGCTTAAAATAGTTTGTAAACATAAGAAGGATAAAGTTTAAATTATTTTGAATGTTTTATCTTGGCTGCAGAGTAGAAATTTAAATCTAGAAATTGGGATCTGAATAAGTTGCCCTGCAGTATAAGGCTGCCACTTAACGTATGTTGTGTGTTTTGTGTGTGTGTGTGTGTGTGTGTGTGTGTGTGTAAGATATCACTAAGAGCTCAAGTATTTTTAAATTTAATTTTGGACTTTAATTGTTTGATGTGACTTGTGTTTTTAACTGTTTGATAGTGAAATATTATATAAAAAGAACATCAACATTACAATATTTGTACTCTGGTTTTCAATATACAGGTAGATCGTTGGCCAGAGACAGGATATGTGAAGAAACTTCAGAGACGGGACAATACTTTCTATTACTACAACAGACAGAGGGAATGTGATGACAAGGAAGTCCACAAAGTGAAAATTTATGCTTACTAGCCTTACTTCTTTGTATTACCTGTCATTATCTTTTTTAAAATCCACTGTTTGATTCTACAACATGTAAGTGTCATTTTACAAAAGACTCCAAAATGCAGACTTCAATGGAATGTTTTGAGACACAAAAGCCATGAAACTTGGTCTCTAGTAATCATCCTGTTCTGTTCTAAAATATAACTGCAGTAGCATTCCATTGGTGCCCGCTTTGGTCTGGTTCTTCCTGTTTTAACCGTGGTAGCATAACTACAGTAAGTCCCCTACATACAAACGAGTTCTGTTCTGAGAGCGCGTTCGTAAGTCCAGTTTGTTCATAAGTCCAACAGAGCTAGCCTAGGTACCCGACTAACACAATCGGCTATATAGTACTGTACTGTAATAGGTTTAGAATACTTTTCACACAAATAATACATAAAAAACCAAAAAATAAAGAAAACATTTTTACTCCTACAGTACAGTCCCTTGAAAAGGACAGTAGTACGGCACAACAGCTGGCATCCAGGGGCTGGCATCAAGTGAGCCGGCAAGAAGAGTTACTGACTGGAGGAGGGAGAGGAGGTGGGTGACGGTAGAGCTGAAGGATCGTCAGTGATAGGAGACGGAGGGCAAGCGGCAATTCCACTCACGCCTGACACTGATGGAACGTACGTTCGCATCTCGGAAAGTTCACAACTTGAAGGTTCGTATGTAGGAGACTTACTGTACTACGCAGGGGAAGAAAGAGCCCCACTTGAAACTATTGCAGCGGTTGTGTAGAGGTTGTGTAGAGGTTAGTCCCCCCGCGCCCATCACTTTGAACTGCCAGATCTGCATTCTGTGGCCCGAGGGGCTTTCTCTTTCCTCTGGAGTCCTTTGCTTCTCACTGAGTTGAGTGGAAATGCCAAGAAATGATTGTGCCTGGGGCAGAGAGGTATCAAAGCCCCACACACCTGCTTCTGCAGGGAGGAATCAACCTGAGGTTAATCTTTGCTCACGTGCAGCAGTAACTCATTGGATCACGTAGGCAATTGGTTCTCTTCCGTCCTTGCTCCCTTCCCCCACTCCCCTGCCAGCGGCTCTTTCCCCCCCGGGAAAGATTACCTCCTGGGACTTGGAGCCTTGTCCTGGGGTCAGCTTCTGGGTCCCCTCCCCGCCACCACCACCATAGAAGACGTGTTCCAGTGCTGCCTGGCATCCCTGCAGAAACAGCCCAAGTGCTAACGTGCAAAGAAGACAATTAAACCCGGGAGACTTAAGAAGTCCCCCCAGATCAGTGAGTCTTGAGGCTTTGAAATTAACTGGCTGAAAGATATCATTTTCATTATAACTTTTTTGTCACTGATAAGACTTTTTGTTCCCATTGATAAGTTCTGACCTTTAAATAGCTTTTGGGTTACGAGCTCACATCTATCAATTCACTCAACTTCAGGTCCTGTTTTCCAGAACTACCTGCCCCACAAAGCTCCGTTAGTTTTTCCCAGCTCAAAACTGTGCCTTTGGGACTTCCCTGGTGGCACAGTGGTTAAGAATCCACCTGCCAATGCAGGGGACACGGGTTCAAGCCCTGGTCCAGGAAGATCTCACATGCCACGGAACAAGTAAGCCTGTGCACCACAACTACTGAGCCCGTGTGCCACAACTACTGAGCCTGCGCGCCTAGAGACCGTGCTCTGCAACAAGAGAAGCCACCTCAATGAGAAGCCCACGCACGCAACGAAGAGTAGGCCCTGCTCGCTGCAACTAGAGAAAGCCCGCGCACAAAAACAAAGACCCAATACAGCCAAAAATAAATAAAATAAATAAATTTTTTTAAAAAAGAAAGAAAAGGCAAGGCACTGACTGGGAGACTAAGTCTGCAAAACATACACAAAATAAAGGACTTATGTCCACAGTACCTAATGAATTCTCAATATTAAGACAAGACAATTAAAATTAGGCAAAAGATGTGAACATTTAAAAAACAAAACAAAAGTGTGCCTTTTCAGAACAAACGCATCGTAGAAAGGATAAATAGATTGGTAAGCCTCTTTTATGCCTTTCCCATGCTGCCTGGGGTCATCTTATTTAGCACTTGTTTCAAGTCATTTATCTGTACCTCTATGGTCAGGATTTCTGTCACTGTCTTCCAGGTTTGGCACACCACTAGGTGCTGAGCATAGGAGGTCTTCTGAATCTGATAATGCTTTAAAAAAAAAATTACTGTGGTAGAATAATTGTCTGCAAAGGCAACCACACCCTTATTCCTGGAACCTGTGGATGTGGTACTTTATATGGCTAAAGAAACACTGCAGATGTGATTAAGAACTTGATATGCGGACATTAACCTGGAAAACCTAGGTGGACCCCATGTAATCACCCGGGTCCTTAAAGAGGGGAGAAGGCAAGTCAGAGTCAGAGAAGATGTGATGAAGGAAGCAGAGGCCTGAGACGTGCAAGGAAGGAGCCAAAAGCCAAAGAATACATAAAGCCCCAAGAGTCTCCAAAAGGAACACAACCCTGCTAACCCCTTGGTTTAACCAGATAAGACCCATTTCAGACTTCTGGCTTCCAGAACTGTAACAGAATAAACTCATGTTGTTTTACACTTCTCTGTTTGTGGTGATCTGTTAGAGCAGCGGTAGAAAATGGACACTGACATGGAATAGATGAAGCCAGTAACCATCCATAGTCTCGGAGTAAGCATGAGTGTCAGCCATGGCCTGCCACTTTTGACATTTTCCTACAGGCTCAGATTCAACCCAAGGAAGTTGGTCAGGCTGTTTTTATCTGGAAAGCTCTCAGTAATTAGCTCGAATGTTCTAAATGCGATGGTATCTCTCTGCAGCAAGACTCACTTCAGAAACATGGCCCTTGGGACCACGAGATGCAGTTTTGGTTCGCTGAGTCCGTGTGACCAGTGCTTTCCCAATGTGCCTTACGGTGAGCATAGCGGGTGCCAATCTTTCTTAAAAAATGGGTGAGCCACTTTCTTCTCAGCTCCTTTTTGGCCACTTCTCATAAGTGCCTGTGCCAGCTAACCAGTATGGTGCTGTGGAGAGCAGCACTGGCAGTCACCCATAGTAGGGTGTCTGTTCTGTGTTGGGACTTGGCCCACAGGCTTTGGTCCATGATGGCAAGAGAACCCCAATCCTGTTCCATACTAGATACTGGAGAAGAGCTGTTCTAACACACAGTTGCCAGTTTCAGACTAAAGCAGCAAGAGGACCAGGCTACACAGCTTGGTAGGGCATCCCCAGTATGAAAGAGCACTTGGGGAGGACCCCTCTCTCCAGGGGATCAGAAACCTGTTTAGTTTCTACCATTAAGTTGCACTTGGTGATGCTTATCAAGAAGCAGCTGATTACTCACTAACCATGTATTCTTCCACATTCATTAGTTCTCAAGCCTGGCTGTGCCCTGGAATAGCACAAGGAATTATTTAAACAATACTGATGCCTGGACCCCACCCCATTCCAGTTAAACCATAATCTCTGGGGTCAGATCATAGGAAAAAAACTATACACACACACACACACACACACACACACACACACACATCTGTCTTCAGTTGCTAGCACAGAGTTCCTGAAACCCTTGTAACTGAAACAGGAGGGAAGGGGGCAGGGCACAACCTTTAAAAGAATGACATAGCCGGAGGACACGACATAAACTGATTAGAACCAAACAGGTCCAAGATGGTGGATGAGTCGACTTCCACTAGACCTTGAGTCTCAGTAAACGCTCATTGTAACACATCAGCAAGCTAAATGACACACCCACAGGCGCCATGACAGTTCCGAGGCTGACCATAAAGGTCAAAAAGTGGGCGGTGGCCCAATTCCTGGAAATCCCCGCCCCTTCTCCAAAATAGCTGGAATACTCCTCCCACTCATTAGCCCATGAAATTACCCAGCCCTATAAAGACAGAGAACCCCATACCCTGGTCTTGCTCTCACCTTCTGAGAAGATGCCCACACTCTGTGGAGTGTGTTTCTCTCTAAATAAATCCACTTCTTACCTATAACTTTGTCTCTCACTGAATTCTTTCTGCGATGAGACATCAAGAACCTGAGCTTCATTAAGTCCTGAGACCAGGTGTGTGATCTAAGTTAGAAGAATGTGGGTTCAAGTCCCAGTCTGGATGGCATGGTTTCATAACTTCCTAAGTGTGAGACCCCCCCCAGAAGCATCTCTTGTTCTCATATTCATCTCTGACCACCATCTCTGACACAGGGCTCCTAAAATCCTTGTAAATTCCTAAGTGACAAGAGGACTGGGAGCATCTTTTGTTCTACTGAGGTGACTCTGGGTGAGCTCCTGGATGGGGGCTGGTCACCAAAAAGATCAAGCTTGGAATTTTCAGCCCTAACCCCACATCCTCCAGAGAAGGGAAAGGGGCTAGAAATGGAGCTAATGATCCATCACGCCTGGTGACGAAGCGTCTGCAAAATCCCAATAGCAGAGGGTTCAGACAGCTTCCCAGGGTGTGGGACAAACATCCGTATGCAGAGGGTGTCATGCCCCAACTCCACAGGGACAGAAGCTCCCGACCTTGGGACCTTCCCAGGCCTCACCCAACTTCCACGCTGGTTTCCCAGCCTCCGCTCTCGTCCCTTCCGACCCATTATCTTCACTGCAGCCAGAGTGAGCTTCCTAAACTGCAAATCTGAAAGCTGCCTTGCTGGTAAAACTCTTGGAAGTTCCCTATCACTCTGAAAATGAAGCGTCGATGCCACCCAGTGTTCCGCATGGCCCTTCATGACCTCGTCATTGTTTATTCCTTGGGCATCTTCTCTGAAAGCTTCCAACCCCTGATAGAGCCCTTTTATTTCAGCACTTGTCACACTGTTTTCTCACGGACCTTGTCTCCTTACAAGACTATGAAGTCAAGGAGGCAGCACTGCCCGTGTTTATCTGTCTTTGTGTCACTTAGCACTGAAGGCCTAGTACGGATGGGTGGGTAGATGAATGAATGAATAATACTAATACTAAACAAACTAGTAAGAGTAGTACTAATGACTAATAACTAACAAAATAGAATTCTATTGTTACAACTGAGGTGGAACTCTATGATGTAAAGGTAGGAATAATTTATTACCAGAATAAGTTGGGTCCACTGGAAAGTGGAATCCAAGTGGATTCTGAAATGGAAACTCTGGATAAATTTCTTTTTCTTTTTCTTTTTTTGTTTTCATTTGAAAGTGGTACACGTTCATTAAACAACATTTAGGAAATTATCCTGAGTAGGAAAAATTAAGTCACCTATGGTTTCATGCTCAAATACAAAATATATTACAATATTGGTGTATTTCTTTCTAACCAAAAGGACTACAGCTAACATTTGAGACTCCCGAATTCTCACCGTAACCCCATATGGCACAGAGAGATTCAGTAACTGGCCCCAGGTCACAGAGCTGGTTAGATGGTAGAGTTGGGAGATGAACTCGGCATGTTGGCTTCAAAGACCTCACTGTACCTTTCTATTCATTCTAAACTACAGCTACCTAGACGTTTTGCATTGAGGAAAAGCTATTTTACTTTTGCTTAATTTATCTTGTTATTTTATGTCTTTCACAGAATGATGTTTTAGTGGTGTACAGAGTTCCTTTTGTTACCACACATAATCTATAAAACAAAGATGAAAACTCTAATGAAAACTGCCCTAGGGCCGTATGGATACTGTCCAGCATCTTTACTGTCCAGCACCTTTAGTGTGTTGCCTTATTGCCCAGAAGGTAATAGGCAGTTTGTGGAAATCTTAGCATGATGCTTCTCAACAAGAACACAAATAAATCCTGTAAGTGAAAACTATACCAACAGAATTTTGTGACTTGCTGGTCAAAGTGCCACATACATTAGGCTTCTCACTACTGCCATTTCTGGCATGAGAAGGGATTTCTGAAGGGGTTCTCAGAAGGCATGAGGTCAAAATGTTCTTAAATTCAGAGAAGTGGAAGTTAAATTCCTCTCTAACTTTCTATCTCATGAGAAAAACAGCTTTCTTCATTCTGACACCTATCAAGGAAGGAAAGTATTGATCTCATTCAGCGATTTTACTGACTTTGCATTTTGTACTTAGCAAGAATAATTGCTAGAAATCAGTGGTTCCTAACTTTTTAAGGGTCATAAGTTCAGATTTCTGGATGTACTTAATCAAGATACTAGGTGACAGAAAAGGTCAAATCCTTTCCTGAGTTAAAAATCTAGGCGTATAAGCATGACCGACTCCTTTTTTTCCTTTACCATTAACATATGCATAGAAAGAAAGCAGTAGAGGATGAGGAAGGAAAGAAGAGAGGGGAGGAAGAGAGGGCAGGGGAGGGGAGAGGTGTGGAGATAGTAAAGGAGACAGACAGACAGACAGGGCCAGGTAGTGTGGAAATTTAGGGAAAGTGGCTGGCGGTGGGAGCCTGCTGGCTGTTCAACAAAGTCCCTCCTCTTAGTTAAGTGAGCTGGGGACAGATAGCCACCTATGACCCTAAGGAGCGTATGGACCTTTTCTAACTCAAGGAGGGCTGCCCCTCCCAATAATCCTTAGCACGTGGAACCGCTGGTAGAGAAAGAGGTGAAGAAATTTTTACAGGAGCCACGGAAGCCGCCTTTGATGGGCAAGGAACTCCAAAAGAAAAGGCAGTGATGGGAGACGGCCAAGGCCATCCTGGGGTCTAACAGTGGCAAAGGAAAGCTAGCCTGTGGCAGATTGTGCTGAGGCTGGAAGCGGCCTGCGGCCTGCCATCTTGGTCTTGTAGGTACTTTCCGCGATGGACGAATGACTTGTCATCTTGGGAGTCCACCCTGGGTACCACTGTAGCTGTTGCTGACACCGCAGAGTGTCCGAGGCTGTAAAGTCAGTTTTCCACTGGGAAGCCCTGAGAGTTGAAAAGCTGGGGTCCTTCATTCAACTTGCTGGAAGTAGGAGAAGGAGCTGGGAGAGGATGCAGCGAGGGAAGGCGCCGCACCTTCTAGAACGTGGAGAAAAGCAACAGGAGAGAAAAGGAGGCCACAGACCAGAGAAAGCTTGGCCTGGTGGAGCAGTGACATTCCAAATCCTGGGAATGGCACCAACTCCACCATCTTCCGTGCCCTGTTTTTCTTCCGAGTCAAAAGCATCTCATCCTTTCTTTTTGTGGGGCTGGGTTGAGACCCCAGGAGGAGGTACAGAGGTAGAACTGACCCGGTGGGGGTGAAAGAGCACAGGAGCATCGCATACCATTTTCCAACTTGGCAAGTCATGAAATCGAAGAATGTCAGAACTAAAAGGCGCCTTGGAGACCACATGGCCCAGCCCCCCTCCTCTCCTCGTTCATACTGTCCTCGGATCTCACGCCCATCCCCTGAGGCAGTGGGGGAAATCCAGGCCCACAGAGGTGTGTGCTTTGCCACTGCCTCAGGATGGCTGAGATGCTAGAAGTAGCCCAGATGCCTCCAGCTCCCCGCAGTGGTGTCGGCTTGGGTGGAGGAGGCTGCCAAGGAAACGCTGCAGATGCACCTTTCGAGAGGCCCTCGTCTGGGGAATTCCCCGGCGGTCCAGTGGTGAGGGCTCCGAGATTTCACTGCCGAGGGCGTGGGTATGATCCCTGGTTGGGGAACTAAGGTCCCACAAGCCACGAGGTGCGGCCCAAAAGAAAGAAAATGTACAGTTAATCAGCCTGTTCCAGAGGCTGATTACCACGGATAACCACTCCATCCCAGCAGACTGAAAAATCAACAGTAGTTCTGAGATCCCTAAGGGAGGGAGGCAAGGACACAGGACAAACCGCTGCCCCCAAGATTGGAGAGACAGCTTCTGGGAGCAGAGACTCACGTGTGGAAACCTCCATGGGAGCCAGCGCGCAGGCAGGAACGCCTGGACCGCAATTCACAGAGCCCTGGAGGCTACATGTGGCCAAGACCCAGAGTTAGGAGCCCAGTCACAGGGGTTTCCCACGCTTTTGTGAGTTTTACCCTCAGGAGCGCAGTCAGGTTCCCACAGTAGAGAGCGGAGAAAAATCCCCTCGTGCTTCCGGTAGAGGGAGGGGAAAAGGAATCATTTCTGAAATAGGCCAGACATTCTGTGCTTCTTAACAAGGCCTGTCCTCAGCAGAAACTAGTCAACCAGAGCCTAAGCAGCTGGGCTACAGTCAGAGCTTAACTAACCTGGGGAAAAGAAATACCTGGCTCCAGCCCCCATTAGCCATCCTGTTCACATTTGTGAGCTCACGGTCCAGAGGCACTGGCTCACTAAAAGACTGAGGCTGGATCACAGGACCCCGCAATGCCTCCCACCCCACACGCTTCACCACCGCATGACCAAAGGCCTACTTACAGCAGTTCCTTTCACCCAGGACATCATGTCTGGCTATCAAGAAAAAACTACAAGGCATTCCAAAAGGCCAAAAACGCGCTTGGAAAAGATACAGCAAGCATCAGAGCCAGACGTGGCAGGGACGGAGGAATGATCAGGCCTGGGATTCGAAACAACTCTGACTAATATGCTAAGGGCTCAAATGGACAAAGTAGACAGCACGTGAGAACAGACGGGCAATGTAAGCAGAGATGGAAATCCTAAGAAAGAACCGAGAAGAATCAAAAACGCTGTGACAGAAATGAAGAATGTCTTTGATGGGCTTATTGGTAGACTGGACGTGGCTGAGGAAAGAATCTCTGAGCTTGAGGATACAGCAGTGGAAACCTCAGAGACCCCCCTAAACCTGAAAAGCAAAGAGAACAAAGATGGAAAAAACAGAACAGAACATCCAAGGACTGTGGGAAAACTACAGAGAGTATAACATACGTGTAATGGGAGAACCAGAAGGAGAAGAGAGGAAGAAATGGAAGAAATACTTGAAACAATAATGACTGAGGATTTCCCCAAGTCAACAGCAGGTGCTAACCCACAGGTCCAAGAAGCTCAGAGAACACCAAACAGGATAAATGCCCCTAAAACGGCATCTTGGCAAATCATTTACAAACTACAGAAAATCAAAGGTGAAAAGAGCCAGAGAGGAAAAATTACCTTATCTGTAGAAGAACAAAGGACCGAATAATAAATAAGAACATCAATTTCCC
>NW_006787833.1:2546501-2547753 GCF_000442215.2 Lipotes vexillifer | reverse complement strand
CCCCTACATCTTTGCCAGCACTGAAATATAACCATACTTTTTCATCCCCAACAATCTGAAAGGTAGAAAAGAATTTCACTGTAGAATTAATGTTCCTTTATTTAACCAGGAGTGGGGCTACATATCTTTTCATATGTTTATAGGCCATTCATATTTTTCCACAAATAGCTCATTCATATCCTTTTTCCATTATCCATCTTTTTAAAAAATGATTTGTAGGTGCCCTTTATAAAAGCATGGATAGAACCTGTCATTTATTAAGAATTTTTACTTTGGGCACTTTAATCTCATTTAATCCTCACAACAGCCCTATGAGAGATGCTACCCTCTGCTTATATTCCATTGCCTAGTTTGTTGTCTATTGTTCAGACTGCAAATACTTTACCCAGCTTAGTTTTTAGCATTCAGCTTAATTTATGGTATTTCCTCCTTTATAGACACAAAATTTTTATGGGGTCTAATATTTAAAATTTTCCCTATGGCCTTACAGCTCTCTTGCTAGAAGGTCTTCCCAATTCCAAAATTACATAAGTATCCTCCTATAACTTTTTCTTTTAGCTTTATAACTTTTGGGAAAAAAATATTTAGCTTTCTAATTCATCTAGAATAAAATGCATACAGGATGTCTACACAGGCAGACTTCATGCCTTGGTGGTCTCTTCAGCAAATATGCAACCCATTTCTCCTGAGCTGTCCACAGACAGTGGAGCATCTGAATGGGGCAAAAGAATGGTCCAGGAATCCTGCATGCCCACAGCTCCTGGGCCTGAAGTCTCTACATTTGGGAGGCATTGAACTTAAGAGGCCTCTTCATTGTAAGTGCTGGTCTTTACTCTGTTTGACAACAACTCTGCCCGAGAACAAGACTTCTCCAAGCTGTACGGCCAAGGCAGAGAGCCAAAGGCCAAGCCCGCAGTCTGGATGGATCAGGAGAGGCACACCCCAGCCCTCGGGACAAACAGCAGGTGTAGGAGTCTCTGGCAACTTGACCCATATTGGAGAGATTTCAGGAGAAATCTGGATGTACTAAAAATCACTAAGAGGGGATGCGCTGGTAGCTTTGAAGGGCAGGTTCTCAGAGAATTTGCCAATCTCGTTCATGTGTCTGTAGCATGACCACCCTGCACTCTGGCAAAAATGGTCAGCTCATTAAAAAAAAAAAAAAAAAAAAAAAAAAAAGCTGGAGTCTTAAATATCTCCCTATAAAGTTGCACTTGTAGGTGTTTTTTTGAGACCCTCAGCCAACACAGTC
>NW_006787833.1:2512559-2546431 GCF_000442215.2 Lipotes vexillifer | reverse complement strand
CCTGCTGAAATTATGTCTACACCACTGTCCAGAGTGTAGGGCCCAGGCTGTGGCAAAGGGCCCTCTTCCTGAGGGGGCTTCTTGCTCACTTTTCCTCCTAATTTCCTGGCTGCCCCATCCAAGCTTCCCTTGGATTCAATACTAGTGAATCCCGGAGCTCTGTCCTCACCCATTTTCTTGTCGCTCTTAACCCGAAACCCACTGACCCTTACAGAATCTATGGGTGGGTTTGAGAGAGGGCATCCACAACCCTCACCTCCACTCTCACAATGGCACCAGGCACCAATACAATAAATAGGCATGGGCATTTCTTCTAGAAAGAGGGTCCACAGTATATGTCTGATATGGCGTGGAGTCTCTTACGCCTCCCCAGCCTCCACTCCCAGTTGAGAACACTGTTCTCAGTTCTCTCCAGGCCTTCTCATGCCCTCCCCTTGATGCAGACAATCCCCAAATCTACTCCCAGACACTCTCCTGAGATCCAGATCCCTACAGCCAAATATTCTCTGGAAATCCCCCCACAGATGCCTCACAGATACCTTAACCTTAACAATCCAAAACTAAACACACCACCTTTCCCCCAAATCCACTTCTCCTGTTTTCTGTCTCTAGAAATGACATCACCACACACTCTGTCTGTTGCCTAAGCAAGAAAGCTGGGAGTCATCCTGTTTGGAGCTCTCCCCCACTCCTCATATCTAATAAATCACCAAATCCCATGGACTCCAGGGGTGGAAGCAGCTGTGGCACACAATGCACAATGTAGAGTGTGGTGGCATATACTGGGGTTTAAGAGCACAGCTTCTGGGGCCAGGCTATCTAGGTCTACTCCTTGCCAACATGTGTCTTTTACTCACTTAACATCTCTGTGCCTTAGTTTCTTCATTTTCAAAATGTAGATAATAATAATAATACCTTGGGAATTCCCCGGCAGTCCAGTGGTTAGGACGCCATGCTTCCACTGCACGGGGCATGGGTTCGATACCTGGTCAGGGAACCAAGATCCCACAAGCCTCACAGTGTAGCCATAACAACAAATAAAATAAAATAATAATATAATTTTATAATATTTTATAATAATAAAACAATAATAATACCTTCATCATGTTGGGGGAAGAATGTCCACATAACTGTGAAAATTAAGACTTAATACGTATTAAAAGCATGAGTGATGCCTGGCCCTTAGTAACTGTTCTTTAAGTGTTTCCTAATGTTAGGATTACCCCAAGTATCATCCTTTCTCTCCTAGATCATTACAAGAGCCTCCTAACTTTCTCTTTGCCATGACCTTGTAGTCAGAGTCATCATCCTGAAAGGTGATTCTGGTCAGTGTACCTTTCCATGGATTTTCATCATTCTTAAGATCAAATCCCAAACCTTTCAAATTGCTTGCTCACAAGGTCATTCACAATCTGTCTCCTACTTATATATTTGCTTGTTCTTTCACCACCCTCCAATCCATGCTCTGCCCTCCATCCATATACAAATACAAATCCTTTCAGTTTCTGAATTGACCATGCACCATCTCACTTCTGGGGCTAAGGCACCTGTTGTTCTTTCTGCCTTGTTCTCTGGCACTCCCTTCTCCATGCCTTCTTTTCCACTGCCTAGCTGGTAGCTAGTCGTCTTTCAGAACTTGTTTCTTCTGTGCCAGAGCCTGGCAGTGAATATTTCACATTTGAAATTATTTCAAAATCATAAGAGTAATATCTTATTAGATATGTCTCATACACACAGCATTTAACCAAATCTGACAATTTCGCATCATTCCTAGAGAATTTAGTCCATTAATATGTAATATAAAACACATATTTGGGGTTTAAACCTGCTATCTTGTATTTTCTGCTTGTTTTACCTGTTCTATGTTTTTCCTAACTTTTCTCCTTTCTTTCTGATTCACTAAACATTCCTCTCTTCCAGTTTGGGTGGCATATCATGTGTTTCTGTTCTTTTAAAGACTTACCTTAGAAATTAAAACATGCATATTTATTAAACTCTAAATTTAAAAAAACTCAAAGATACTATAAGGAAATTCCTTTACTTGCTCCTGACATATACATTATTTTTTGTTCAATATTTAATTCCATATATATTTTAAGGCTGACTAGAAATTACAATTATTATTTTATGCAATTAATGTTCATTTACATTTGCTCACATATTTACCACTGTCTTTTTTATTCCTTCTTGCATCTCAAATCTTCCATCTGCAGTCATTTACTTTCTGCCCAAAGTATGTATTTCCTTTAAACTTTCATTTAGTGAATGTCTTCCAGGTGGCAAACTTAGTTTAAAAGACATTTGAGGGCTTCCCTGGTGGCGCAGTGGTTGGGAGTCCGCCTGCCGATGCAGGGGACACGGGTTCGTGCCCCGGTCCGGGAAGATCCCACATGCCGCGGAGCGGCTGGGCCCGTGAGCCGTGGCTGCTGGGCCTGCGCGTCCGGAGCCTGTGCTCCGCAACCGGAGAGGCCACAGCAGTGAGAGGCCCGTGTACCGCAAAGAAAAAGAAAAAAAAAAAAAAAAAAGACATTTGAAAATGTCTTTATTTTGCCCGGCTTCTTTTGTTTATTGAAGTATAGTTGATTTACAATATTATATTAGTTTCAGGTGTACAACATAGTGATTCAGTATTTTTGCAGATTATACTGCATTTTAAGTTATTACAAGATAAAGGCTATAATTCCCTGTGCTATAAAATATACCCTTGTTGCTTTCTAGTTTATACACAGTAGTTTGTATCTCTTAATCCTATACCCCTAATTTGTTCCTCTCCCTTCCCTATTCCCTTTGGTAACCCCAAAGTTTGTTTTCTATATCTGTGGCTCTGCTTCTATTTTTGTTTTTTATTTTTTGTTTTTTTGTTTTTCTTTGCGGTACGCGGGCCTCTCACTGTTGTGGCCTCTCCGGTTGCGGAGCACAGGCTCCGGACGCGCAGGCTCAGCGGCCATGGCTCACGGGCCCAGCCGCTCCGCGGCATGTGGGATCTTCCCGGACCAGGGCACGAACCCATGTCCCCTGCATTGGCAGGCGGACTCTCAACCACTGTGCCACCAGGGAAGCCCCTGCTTCTGTTTTGAATATACATTCATTTGTATTATTTTTTAGATTCCACATATAAGTGATATCATACAGTGTTTGTCTTTCTCTGTCTGACTTATTTCACTAAGCATAATATTCTCTATGTCCCTTCATGTTGCTGCAAATGGCAACATGAATTTCATTCTTCTTTATGGCTGAGTAATATTCCATTGTGATATATATTATACACATACACACACACACACACACACACACATATATCATATCTTCTTTAACCATTTGCCTGTTTATGGGCACTTGGGTTGCTTCCATGTCTTCTCAATTGTAAATAGTACTGCTATGAACACTGGGATGGATGCAGCTTTTCAAATTAGTGTTCTCATTTTTTCCAGATATATATGCTGGATCATATGGATCCAGCTCTATGGACGAATCTCTGTACTGTTTTCCATAGTGCCTGCACCAATTTACATTTCCAACAACAGTGTAGAAGGGATCCCTTTTCTCCACATCCTCACCAACATTTGTTATTTGTAGACGTTTTGATGACAGCCATTCTGACAGATGTGATGTGATATTGCATTGTTGTTTTGATTTGCATTTCTCTAATAATTAGTGATGTTGAACATCTTTTCATGTGCCTTTTAGCCATCTGTATGTCTTCTTTGGGAAAATGTCTACTCAGTTCTTCTGCCCATTTGTTGATTTGGTGGTTTTTTTTGTTTATGTTTTTGATACTGAGTTGTATAAGCTATTTATATATTTTGGATATTAACCCCTTGTCAGTCACATCATTTGCAAATATTTTCTCCCATTCCATAGACTGTGTTTTCATTTTGTCAATGGTTTCCTTTGCTGTGCAAAAGCTTTTAAGTTTAATTAGTTTCCATTTATTTGTTTTTGCTTTCATTTCTTTTGCTTTAACAGACAGATCCAATAGTTATTGCTACGATTTATGTCAAGGAGTGTTCCACCTATGTTATCTTCTAGGAATGTCATGGTTTCAGGTCTTACATTTAGATCAATAAACCATTTTGAGTTTATTTTGTGTGAAAGACTGTTCTGATCTCATTGTTTTACATGTAGCTATCCAGTTCTCCCAGTCCCACTTGTTGGAGAGACTGTCTTTTCTCCATTGTATTTTCTTGCCTCCTTTGCTGTAGATTGTTTGACGATATGTACGTGGGTTTATTTCTGGGCTCTCTATTCTGTTCCATTCATCTACGTGTCTGTTTTTGTGCCAATACCATGCTGTTTTGAATACTGTAGCTTTGTAGTATAGTCTGAAGTCTGGGAGGGTGATGCCTCCAGCTTTGTTCTTTTTTGTCAAGATTGCTTTGGCAATTCAGGGTCTTTTGTGGTTGCATATGAATTTTAGGATTATTTGTTCTAGTTATCTGAGAAATGTCATGGATATTTTGATAGGGATTGCATTAAATCTGCAGATTGCCTTGGGTAGTGTGAGCATTTTTGCAATATTAATCCTTTCAATCCAAGAGTATGGGATAGCTTTCCATTTCTTTGTATCATATTCAATTTCCTTCATCAATGTTTTATAGTTTTCAGAGTATATGTCTCTCACCTTTTTGGTTAAGTTTATCACTTGGTATTTTGTTTTTTTGGATGTGATTTTAAGTGGGTTTTTTTTTTTTTTTTTACTTTCTCTTTCTGATGTTTCATTATTAGTGTATAGAAATGCAACAGATTTTTGTACATTAATCTTGTATCCTGCAACCTTGCTGAATTCATTTATTAGTTCTAAGTTTTTGGGTGGAGACTTTAGAGTTTACTATATAAAGTATCATATTATCTGCAAATAGTGACAGTTTTACCTCTTCTCTTCCAATTTGGATATATTTTACTTCTTTTTCTTATCTCATTGCTGTGGCTCAGACTCCCTAATAATACTACGTTGAATAGAAGTGGCAAGAATGGGCATCCTTGTCTTGCTTCTGAATTTAGTGGGGAACACTTAGTTTTTTACCATCAAGTATGATATTGGCTGTGGGTTTGTTGTGAATGGTCTTTATTATGTTGAGATATGTTCCCTCTGTACCCACTTCAATGAGAGTTTTATCATAAATGGATGTTGAATTTTGTCAGTTGCTTTTTCTGCATCTATTGAGATGATTATGTGATTTTTATCCTTCCTTTTGTTAATGTGATGTATCACATTGATTGATTTGTGAATGTTGAACCATCCTTGTTACCCTGGAGTAAATCCAACTTGATCATGGTGTATGATCTTTTTAATATGTTGTTGGATTTGGTTTGCTAACACTTTGTTGAGGATTTCTGCATCTAAATTCATCAAAAATATCAGCCTATAATTTTCTTTTTTGTAGTGTCTTTGTCTGGTTTTGGTGTCCGGGTAATGATGGCCTCCTCAAATAAATTTGGGGATGTTCCCTCTTCTTCAATTTTTGGATAGTTTGAGAAGGATTGGTATTGGTTCTTCTTTATAGGTTTGGTCGAATTCCCTTGCGAAGCTGTCTGGTCCTGGACTTTTGTTTGCTGGCAGTTTTTTAAATTACAAATTTATTTTCACCTCTAGTGATCCATCTGTTCAAATAATCTGTTTCTTCTTGACTCAGTCTGGGCATATTGTATGTTTCTAGAAATGTGTCCATTTCTTCTAGGTTATCCAATGTGTTGGCATATAACTGTTCATAGAATTCTCTTATAATTTTTTGTATTTCTGTGGTATTTGTTGTTATTTATCTTCATTCATTTCTTATTTTATTTGGGTCCTCTCTCTTTTCTTCTTGGTGAGCCTGGCTAAATGTTTATCAATTTTGTTTATCTTTTCAAAAAACAGCTCTTGGTTTAATTGATCTTTTCTATTTTTCAGTCTCCATTTTATTTATTTCCTCTCTGATCTTTAGTATTTCCTTCCTTCTGCTGACTTTGGGCTTTGTTCTTCTGTTTCTAATTCTTTTAGTTGGTAGGTTATGTTGTTTATTTGAAATTTTTCTTGTTTCTTGGGAAGGCCTGTATCACTATAAACTTCCCTCTCAGAACTGCTTTTCCTGCATGCCATAGATTTCAGAAAGTTGTGTTTCCATTTTCATTTGTCTTGAGGTATTTTCTGATTTCCTCTTTGATTTCATTACTGACTTATTGGGTTTTTAGTAGCATGTTGATTAGTCTCCACATGTTTGTTCTTTCCCCATTTTTCTTTGGTAGTTGATTTCTAGTTTCATACCATGTGGTTGGAAAAAAATGATTCATATAATTTCTAGCCTCTTAAATTTGTTGAGGCTTGTTTTGTGGCCTAGTATGTGATCTATCCTAGAGACCATTCCATGTGCACTTAAAAAGAATATGTTTTCTGCTGATTTTGGCTGCAATGTTCTATAGATATCCATTAAGTCCAACTGGCCTATTGTGTCATTTAAGACTACCATTGCCTGATTTTCTGTCTGGATGATCTGTCCATTGATGTCAGAGGGCATTAAGGCCTCCTACTATTATTTTTTTTCATTACTAACAGTGTTTTTATTTACAAAGAGTTATTTTTATTTGGCTGTTTGGAAAACCACTAACATTTTTCACTTTAGTAAACATTAAATAATAAACAAGATGTTATACAGTACTTTGGATAACTTCTTCCATCAGTGTAGTGCAATGTATTATTGGCACCTAAAGGTGAAATTTTCTATTATTTTCCCCTTTCATCTCCAGCTGTGCACTTATATGACCAAAAAGGAAATGAATCATTAATAAATGGATCTAAAGCCATATTTTCTGGCCCCTACTCAAAGGCTTACTGATTTATATTCCCCCTCGGCCCTGTCTCCACCAAATTAAATGATGAAAGACGTTCTACTGTATCTATTGTTCCAAAAACAATACCATTTTGTGGGACTTGGGAGATTCCAAATGATAAGAGAAACTTATACCATTAGGTGAACTTATACCATTATACCATTAGGTCCTGGCAGTGGTGTTGGGCATGGCACTCTTTTTCTGTAGCCAAGTTAAGTTGTCACACACATAGGGAATGTTGCAGAGGGAATGCACCATATAAATATCTCTCTCAACTTTGTTCTTTGCTATGGTCTCTTTAAAAATCTGAAATATCATCCATTAAGCAAGTAAAAGCGTTATACCTTTACAAAGAAAAAAAATACATAGCACCACATTAGGACATTATTGAGATACTAAAATATCTGCCCATAATACTCTTGGAATAGATTTTTAAATTTTGTCTTTTTTTTTGTTTTTTTTTTGTTTGTTTGCTTTAATACTGCTCGTTTTGCCATAAAGGGAGAGACATTTTCATGAGCTCAACATTTGGTGGTTTCCCCCTTTTGATTCCTCTCTATTAGGAAGCCAAGAGGGAAATAATTATATTAGATCTTAGCCTAGTCCAAGTTACTTAGTTCTGGAATTTTCATTACATAGTAATAGGATCAAAACATCTTTGGGGAGATGCTGTAATCTGTCACTCTACCTTAAGGTAAGAACATCTTTAACCATCTTAAATAGAAAAAATGTAATCAAATTTTTTAAAAGCCTCAAAAAAATTCACACTTTTTTTAAACAAATGATTCAATTTAACAGAATTAGATTCTAATTTAAATTAGATTCTAATTTAACAGAATTAGTCCCTGCCAGGAAATGCTCCGTCATGCTCCAGTCTAAGCCTGTTTCCTCTTGTTGTATTCTTAGTGCATGTGGAGAACATCTGGTCACCACCCTCTCTGTACCGACCCTTCATATACTTGAAAACCAGCAATGATTTGCCCCTCAGTGTTCTCTTTTCCACACTGAATCATCCCAGTTCCTTTAACTTTTCATCATAGATTTTTTTTTTCCAACGCTTTAATCATCTTTGTGATTCCTGGCAAAAACAGCTGAAAATATTTTGATTACTTAATCAGAAATAAAGAAAAGCCTCAGGAATAAGTTGCCTTTTAAAAGTTATGTAACCACTATGGAGAACAGTATGGAGGTTCCTTAAAAAACTAAAAATAGAACTACCATATGACACAGCAATCCCACTACTGGGCATATACCCTGAGAAAACCATAATTCAAAAAGATACATGTACCACAATGTTCATTGCAGCACTATTTACAATAGCCAGGACATGGAAGCAACCTAAAATGTCCATTGATAGATGGATGGATAAAGAGGATGTGGCACATATATACAATGGAATATTACTCGGCCATAAAAAGGAACTAAATTGAGTTATTTGTAGTGAGGTGGATGGGCCTAGAGTCTATCACACAGAGTGAAGTAAGAAAACAAATACTGTATGTTAACGCATATATATGGAATCTAAAAAATATGGTACTGGGACTTCCCTGGTGATGCAGTGGTTAAGAATCTGCCTGCTAATGCAGGGGACATGGGTTCAAGCCCCGGTCCAGGAAGATCCCACATGCCACAGAGCAACTAAGCCTGTGCACCACAACTACTGAGCCTGTGCTCTATAGCCCACAAGCCACAGCTACTGAGCCTGCATGCTGCAACTGCTGAAGCCTGCGTGCCTAGAGCCTGTGCTCTGCAACGAGAGAAGCCACCACAATGAAAAGGCTGCACACCGCAACAAAGAGTAGCACCCACTTGCTGCAACCAGAGAAAGCCCGCGTAGCAACCAAGACCCAACACAGCCAAAAATAAATAAATAAATTTTTAAAAAATGGTACTGATGAACCTAGTGGCAGGGCAGGAATAAAGATACAGACATAGAGAATGGACTTGAGGACACGGCGCGGGGGGGCGCGAAGCTGGGGTGAAGTGAGAGAAGCATCGACATATATACACTACCAAATGTAAAACAGGCAGCTAGTGGGAAGCAGCAGCATAGCACAGGGAGATCAGCTCGGTGCCTCACAACAACCTAGAGGGGTGGGATAGGGAGGGTGGGAGAGAGGCTCAAGAGAGAGGGGATATGGGGATATATGTATGCATATGGCTGATTCTCTTTGTTATACAACAGAAACAGCATTGTGAAGCAATTATACTGCAATAAAGATGTATAAAAAAAGTTATGTATATATATTTTTAATCTAAAGATAAACTTTGCAGGGAGGAAATATATCCCCTACTATTATTGTATTATTGTTAATTTCTCTTTTTATGTCTGTTTGTATTTGCTTTATATGTTTAGGTACTTCTGTATACGGTATGTATATGTAAATGAGTATAATATCCAATTCTTGTATTGATTCCTTTACCATTATATGATGCCTTTCTTTGTTTTTTGTTATAGATTTTGTTTTAAAGTCTATTTTGTCTGCTGTGTGTATTGTTACCCCTCTTTCTTGTTTCATTTGCATGAAATATCTTTTCCCACCCCCTCATTTTCAGTCTGTATGTCTTTAGCCTGGAAGTGAGTCTCTTATAGGCAGCATATTGAAGGGTCTTGATTTTTATCCAAACAGCTATACTGTGTCTTTTGATTGGAGCTTTTAGTCCATTGACATTTAAAATAATTCTTGGTAGGTATGTACTTATTGCCATTTTATCACTTATTTTTCAGTTGTTTTTGTATTTTAAGTAATTTAGGTATTTACTTAAATACTTAAGTAATCTTAAGTAATCTTCAATCTTATTTAAGTAATCTTCAGTCGTTACTATAGATCTCCATGTCCTACAGATTCTTACTTCTTTTCCATTTAGAGAAGACCCTTCAACATTTGTTATAGGGTAGGTTTAGTATTGATGAATTCTTTTAGTTTTTATTTGTCTGAGAAGTTATTTATCTCTCCTTTTATTCTAAATGATAATCTTGCTGGGTAGAGTATCCTCGGTTGCAGGTTTTTCCCTTTCAGCACTTGAATATATCATGCCACTCCCTTCTGCAAAGTTTCTACAGAGATCAGCTGATAGCCTTAAGGGGATTCCCTTGTATATGACTCTTTTTCTCTTGCTACTTCTAGAATTCTCTTTAACTTTTGCCATTTTAATTATGATATGTCTTGGTGTGTGTCTGCTTGGGTGCATCTTGTTTGGGACTCTCTGTACCTAGATAGCTGTTTCCTTCTTAAAGTTTGGGATGCTTCATCATTTCTTCATTTGGGTCACCCATCATTTCTTCAGATACATTTTCAATCCATTTCTCGCTCTCTTCTCCTTCTGGAACCCTTAAAATGTGAATGTTGGCACATTTAATATTATCCCGGAGATCTTGTATGATGCTTTTGTTTTTATTCATTTGCCTTTCTTTCTGCTGTTCTGATTGGGTGATTTCTGTTATTCTATCTTCCAGATCATTTATGTGTTCTTCTGTATCACTTAATCTACTATTCATTCCTTCTAATGTGTTTATCTAAGATATTGAATTATCTATTTTTGATTGAGTCTTTTTTATATTTTCTAGTTCCTTGTTAAAATGATCAGTGTTTAGATCAATCCTTTTCCCTAATTCAGTTAACATTTTATTACCAGTGTTTTGAATTCCTTATCTGGTAAATTACTTCTGTTACATTATATAATTTTTGCAGGGGTTTTCTCTTGCTCTTTCAACTAAGGGTAGTTCCTCGGCCTTTTTAATTTACTCAACTTTCTCTGCCTCTGTGAATTTCGGTGAAACAGTTACCTACTGTGGTTTTGAGGGGCTGTTCTTATGTGGGAGGACTCCCTAGGCAGACTGCGTGGCCCAATGCCTTTGCGGGAGGGCTGGATTTTATGAGGACATCAGTCATGTCCTTCCTCAGTGTGTGTGGGCAGCTCTCATCTTGGTAGGGAGTGTGGATGGAGATGGAGGGGATGGAGCCTGCACAGGGTGTGAGGCAGGGTTTCCTTCTGCTCAGTGGCCATCACCGCCCTGGCAGGAGTGGGTCTGCTCCCAAATTGCTGGAGCAGAAGACCTCAGGGCTGGCTCTGCTCCTTTTAAGTGTGTTTTTCCTTCTCCCCACGCTGGGACCTTTGCCCCACAGGAGAGGAGTGAAGGAGCAACGGGGTTCACGTGCTTACAGAGATCCGGTGTTCTGCCTGTGTAGGAGTCTGTGGTCACATTGAGAAGCAGCCCACTTTTGCATCTTTTCTCAAGTCGTGGCTGCCCTGTGCTGTGCTGCCCTGTGCCGTGCTGAGGCGTGAAGTGGGTGGGGCAGGAGCGTTCACTCGGCTTGGACTGGGGCACCCAGCAAGGCAGTCGTAGGAAACCCAGCAGCCATGCTGCCATCAGAAGTCTGGGCTGCCTCTGGGGTGCCACTTTAGTAAGTGCCAATGATGGCTGCTGTCTCCCACCTGGGCTCCTCCCTGGAACTGGGTCACCTCTGTGTCCCAAGGTCAAGTCTCTTCCCAAGCCTTGGCTGCCCCAGATCCAGCGCTGTGCTGTGGCATGGAGTGGGTGGGCTGGGGCATTTGCTCCACTCAGGCTGGGGAGCACAGCAAGGTGGTTATGGGAAAACCAGCAGCCACTAGGGCAGACCTTTCTCCAGCCTGCCTGGGGGCCAGCCAGCACCCATGCACTCCTCACAAGTGGAGTCCGGGACTCTCCAGCCTCTTTACCTGTCCCAGTGGTTCTCCAACCAGGCAAGGGGGCTTGTCTCCTTCACCTAGGTCCCCAGGACTGGGATGCCCAGTCTGCGACTTCACCTGCTCACTCCCTGGGGTAGCATCCATATGTCTAATCTCCCTTTTATTCTTAGTCCCCTCCAAGGGGCACAGGTCCTGACCTGATGCTTTTCTTCCCATCCTACCCAATTATATGTGTATCTTTCTTACAGCCCAGGTTGTACAGGAGTCCTTCTGCTAGCTTCCAGTTAGCTTTGAGTGAGAATTGTTCCACATCTAGATTTTTTTTTTCCTTTTCTTTTTTTTTGGCCACACCACACGGCTTGCAGGGTCTTAGCTCTGCAACCAGGGATTGAAAGTGCCAAGTCCTAACCACTGGACCGCCTGGGAATTCCCTAGATGTATCTTTTTATATTGGAGTATAATTACTTTACAATGTGGTGTTAGTTTCTGCTGTACAGTGAAGTAATTCAGCTATATGTGTACCTAAATCCCCTCTCTCTTGGACTTCCCTCCCGCCCCCCATCCCACCCATCTAGGTCATCACAGAGCACTGAGGTGAGCTTCCTGTGCTTTATAGCATGTTCCTGCTAGCTATCTATTTTATGTATGGTAGTGTATATATGTCAATCCTAATCTCCCAGTTTGTCCCACCCATCCCTTCCCCTCCCCACGTGTCCACAGGTCCATTCTGTACATGAACATCTCTGTTCTTTCCCTGCAAATAGGTTCATCTGTACCATTTTTCTAGATTCCACATATATGCATTAATATACGATATTTGTTTTTCTCTTTCTGGATTACTTCACTCTGTATGACAGACTCTAGGTCCATCCACATCTCTACAAATGAACCAATTTTGTTCCTTTTTATAGCTGAGTAATGTTCCATTGTATATATGTATACCACATCTTCCTAATCCATTCATCTGTCATTGGACATTTAAGTTGTTTCCATGTCCTGGCTATTGTAAATAGTGCTGCAATGAACATTGGGGTACATGTGTCCTTTTGAATTATCGTTTTCTCAGGGTATATGCCCAGGAGTGGGATTGCTGGGTCATATGGTAGTTCTATTTTTAGTTTTTTAAGGAACCTCCATACTGTTCTCCACAGTGGCTGTATCAATTTACATTCCCACCAACAGTGCCAAAGGGGTCCCTTTTCTCCACACCCTCTCCAGCATTTATTGTTTGTAGATTTTTTGGTGATGGCCATTCTGACCGATGTGAGGTGATAACTCATTGTAGTTTTGATTTGCATTTCTCTAATGATTAGTGATGTTGAGCATCCTTTCATGTGCCTCTTGGCCATCTGTATGTCTTCTTTGCTGAAATGTCTATTTAGGTCTTCCGCCCATTTTTGGATTGGGTTGTTTTTTGATATTGAGTTTCGTGGGCTGTTTGTATATTTTGGAGATTAATCTTTTGTCCGTTGCTTCATTTGCAAATATTTTCTCCCATTCTGAGGGTTGTCTTTTCATCTTGTTTATGGTTTTCTTTGCTGTGCAAAAGCTTTTAGGTTTCATTAGGTCTCATAGTTTATTTTTATTTTCATTACTCTAGGAGGTGGGTCAAAAAAGACCACTTGCTGTGGTTTATGTCAAAGAGTGTTTTTACTATGCTTTACTCTAAGAGTTTTATAGTGTCTGGTCTTACCTTCAGGTCTTTAATCCATTTGGAGTTCATTTTTGTGTATGGTGTTAGGTAGTGTTCTAATTTCACTCTTTTACATGTAGCTGTCCAGTTTTCCCAGCACCACTTATTGAAGAGGCTGTCTTTTCTCCATTGTATGTTCTTGCCTCCTTTGTCATAAATTAGGTGACCATATGTGTGAGGGCTTATCTCTGGGCTTTCTATCCTGTACCATTGATCTATATTTCTGTTCTTGTGCCAGTACCATACTGTCTTGATTACTGTAGCTTTGTAGTCCAGTCAGGGAGTGTGATTCCTACAGCTCTGTTCTTCTTTCTCAAGATTGTTTTGGCTATCAGGGTCTTTTGTGTTTCCATACATATTTTTAACTTATTTGTTCTAATTCTGTGAAGAATGCCACTGGTAGTTTGATAGGGATTGCATTGAATCTTTAGATTGCTTTGGGTAGTATAGTTACTTTCACAATATTGATTCTTCCAGTCCAAGAACATGGTATATTTCTCCATCTGTTGATGTCATCTTAGATTTCTTTCATCAGTGTTTTATAGTTTTCTGAGTACATGTCTTGTGTGTCCTTAGATAGGTTTATCTCTAGGTATTTTATTCTTCTTGTTGCAATGGTAAATGGGATTGTTTTCTTAATTTCTCTTTCTGATTTGTTGTTATTAGTGTATAGGAATGCAAGAGGTTTCTGTGCATTAATTTTGTATCCTGTAACCTTACCAAATTCATTGATTAGTTCTAGTAGTTTTCTGGTGGCATCTTTAGGATTTTCTATGTATAGTATCATGTCATCTGGGAACAGTGACAGTTTTACTTCTTCTTTTCCAATTTGTATTCCTTTTATTTCTTTTTCTTTGATTGCCATGGCTAGGACTTCGAAACTATGTTGAATAAGAGTGGCAAGAGTAGACATCCTTTTTCTGCTCCTGATCTTAGTGGAAATGCTTTCAGTTTTTCACCATTGAGAATGATGTTTGCTGTGTGTTTGTCATATGTGGCCTGTATTATGTTGAGGTAGGTTCCCTCTATTCCTATTTTCTGGGGAGTTTTTATCATAAGTGGGTGTTGAATTTTGTCAAAAGCTTTTCTGCATCTACTGAGAAGATCATATGGTTTCTATTCCTTAATTTGTTAATATGGTGTATCACATTGATTAATTTGTGTATATTGAAGAATCCTTGCATCCCTGGAATAAATCCCACTTGATCATGGTGTATAGTCCTTTTAATGTGTTGTTAGATTCTGTTTGCTAGAATTTATTGAGAATTTTTGCATCTATGTTCATTAGTGATATCTGTCTGTAATTTTCTTTTTTTCTTATATCTTTGTCTGGTTTTGGTATCAGGGTGATGGTGGTCTCATAGAACGAATTTGGGAGTGTTCTTCCCTCTGCAATTTTTTGGAAGAGTTTGAGAAGGATTGGTGTTAGCTTTCTCTAAATGTTTGATAGAATTCACCTGTGAAGCCATCTGGTCCTGGACTTTTGTTTGTTGGAAGATTTTAAATTTCAGTTTCAATTTCATCACTTGTGATAAGACTATTTATATTTTCTAATTCTTCCTGGTTCAGTGTCCCGGAGGTCCGCATCTCAGCACCAAGACCTGGCTCTACCAAACAGCCTACAAACTCCAGTGCTGGAAGCCACAGGTCAAACAACCAGTAAGACAGGAACACAATCCCACCCATCAAAAAAAAAAAAAAAAAAAAAGACAAAAATTAAAAGTCACAGATGAAGGAACAAGGTAAAAACCTACAAGACCAAATAAATGAAGGGGAAATAGGCAACCTACTTGAACAAGGATTCAGAGTAATGACAGTAAAGATGATCCAGAATCTCGGAAATAGAATGGAGGCATGGATCGAGAAAATACAAGAAATGTTTAACAAAGATTTAGAAGAACTAAAGAACAAACAGAGATGAACAACACAATAATTGAAATGAAAAATACACTAGAAGGAATCAATAACAGAATAAGAGAGGCAGAAGAACAAATAAGTGAGCTGGAAGACAGAATAGTGGAAATAACTGCCAAGGAGCAGAATAAAAAAAAAAGAATGAAAAGAATTGAAGGCAATCTTAGAGACCTGTGGGACACTAAATGCACCAACATTCGAATTATAGGGGTCCCAGAAGAAGAAGAGAAAAAGAAAGGGTCTGAGAAAATATTTGAAGAGGTTATAGTCGAAAACCTCCCTAACATGGGAAGGGAAATAGCCACCCACGTCCAGGAAGCACAGAGAGTCCCATACAGGATAAAACCTGGGAGAAACACACCAAGACACATATTAATCAAACTAATAAAAATTAAATTCAAAGAAAAAATATTAAAAGGCCCTAGATGTATTTTTAATGCAATTGTTGGGGGAGGTGAGCTTTACATCCTCCTACTCTACCATCTTAATCTCTCTCAAGCCTGATTCTTCTAGTTTTCCCTGCTTAAGAGCTGTTTTGAGAATTCTAATTTGGCAGTTTTTCTTTTAGCACTTAAGAGATTATTAGACTCTCTTCTAGCTTTCCAGTCTAACTGCTATTCCTTCCAAGATAACAGTCCATCCCCAGTTCCTCACCCTCTTGGCTTTTAATATTTGCCCTTTGTCTTTGTCTGTTTTCCAATTTCATCATAATGAACTTATATGTAGATTTCTTTCTTTTTAATCTATTCTGCTAGGAATTTGCTAGGCATCTTTTCCCTTTGGACTGGTAGTATGTATCACTTCTGGATAAAATCTAAGCCATTATCTCTTGAATATTGTCTCTATCTCATTCCCTCTCTTCTTTCCTCTGAAATTCCAATCAAATAGATGCTTCTACTGGTTTCCTCTTGAGGACAGAGTCACTATCACTTTTAACTGAGGATACCTCCAAACGTTGAGAAATAACACAGGACTTAAATGATAAGCCCTCAAAAAAATGTCTCTTGAGTAAATTTACACACTCCTCTTAAGTATCACTGATCACCAGATGTGCCAAGTCAAAAATCAGATGACATCAGAAAGAAGAATATGTTTTACCTATTTCAGTTAGAAAGAGCTGAAGGAATTTAGCCTAATTTTATTGAAGTCCTGTAGCCCTCAACAAGTCTTTGGTAATAAACACAGAAAGTGGGTACCCAACCTCTGAGCACCGATTTTTCTTGGTAGAAAAAGCCATCTTTTCCTGCATTTTATCTCATTTTCTAAGAAGTCAGTGAAATCCTAATGAGTCATCTGCATGGTTCTTCTGAGAATTTGATTTCTCCAGGCCGTTCTTACTAAGAAAATAGTCTGAGTGACAAGATGATTCCCCACCTCAGTGAACTTTATTCCATTAGTCAAGCAAGTCTTTCAGTTCCTCCAAGCGCCATGCACTGCCCTATAAAAAGTCAGGAGGCTGAGAGATCAGCCTGGCCTCCTGGGAACACTTCTGAGGTTCATAGCTGAGTAATCCAAAGCCTTGACATGATTCAAGGAGCTTCTAGGAAGTAAAAGGATAAAACCCACTCTAAATAGCAGATCTAGGGGTAATTCTTCATTTCTTTTCTGAATATTGGCAGCTTGCGAGCTGGAAGTTGGGCAGAGCAGTGAAGTCTTTCGTAGACTTCCCAACTCTTCGTTAAGATTTAAAATTTTATAAATACCTAGAAAATGAAGACATCCATATTTTAAAAGCAAACATCCCCTTGGACCCCAGTTTTCTAGTAGGTAGTGCATGTTTTCTGCTTGGTTTGGCTGCAGGTTTGGTTACTTGCTAGAGTTTACAAATGTTGCATCTTTGTCTTTCTCTGTGTTAGCTGGGGGTTCAGGTAATGGAAGCAGTTACTGGTAACTGAATGTGCACTGAGGCAGGCAACTCCAACAAAACATCTGTTAGGTTGTTTCTAATCCATTTCTTTCCCTTCTCCTTTTTTTTTTTTTTTAAACAGAGTTTGGAGCAATAAAAACAGTCAACAGATTTAAAAGTGTGCACAAGGCTGATGAGAGGTTTTATACCCCATGTTGCTGAGACCAGCAATTCTGCACCATCTCCTCAAGGAATGGACAGAAGAGACGAAGGTGGGACAGCTAGGTGTGTGACTTCATGTGCAATCTGGTTCACCCCCCCCCCCCGCCCAGGTGCTCCAATATTCTGCATTTGGAGGTTGCCCTTTTCCATTGAAAGGGGCTTCTCAGAGAAGCCTCATTTGGTGGCCTTTGCCCCAAGTGCAAGGTATTGTAAAGGGCACCAACTACTCACTATCTAGAATGGTATTGACTTGGTGGTGATTTTAAAGTGAAATTGTAAATCTGTGACTTGGCCAAAACACTCGTGTGGATTAAGAGAGGTGAAGGCAAGATCCCATTTACATCCGGAGGTAGCAGAGAACCCTGGCTCTCTAATTCGAAGCTTCCCAGGTGTGTGGTCCACTCCCTGCCACTTAGTGGTCTACTTATATATGCTGATGCGGAGAACACAGGAAGAGGGGTAAGTGGGGAAGTAGGTTTTAGGATGAACAGGATTTGTGTTCCAATTCCTGATTTGTCACTGGCTGCGTGAGCTTGGGCAAGTAACTTAACATCTCTCAGCCTCAGTTTCTTCAACTGTCAAGCAAGGAATAATAGGTAACATTCATTTTTGTTTAGTGGGTGCCTAAAACCATGCTGAGCATTTTTGAGACATTCCATCAAAATGTAGGGAAGACACTATTATTGTACTCCTTTTACAGATGAAGACGCTGAGACTTTAAATCACTCAGGTCATTTGCCTAATGTCACACTGACAGGTATAGCCAGGATTTGAACTTGGATCTCTTTGTGTCCACGGCCTTAGTCACTAGGCTGTAATACTGGGTCAAATGATCGCCCTGACCCGTCTCGACTCCAGTGTCTTAGAATTTTATGATTTAACTCAAAAACGAGGAAGGGGAAGATAAAGAGAAGGCAAGTTCAGGTAGACGCCTTCTGCCCAGAGGATTGGCTGGGCAAGGTTAGCTTTTATTGGTCTTTGATTCTTTCTCTCGGGAGACACAGGAAGTTGGATGGATGGGGAGATAGCAAGAGCCCAAGAGTGAGAAGGTTCTACTAACTGTTCAGACTTCACAGCAATGAGCACTACCCTCCCAGGCTCTACCTTCTCATGAGATCTTGGCAGTGGGTTCACTGTGGAGGGCAGGCACCCCATCAGTATGGGTTCTGAGGACCCACCGAGACTGGCACAGCTCTAAATAAGTGAAAGGTAACTCCTGGCCCATTCCCAATGCAAAGGAAGATGGTTTTACCTTGAAACTAATGATCAAAGAGTCTATACCTAATTTTGTCTTCATAGCTTTGTATTCTTTTTCTTAAAGAACTCCCCTATTCCTGCAAATTACATAGGCTTCAGGTATGGCAAAACTACTCTTGTTCTGACATATTTTTGTTCCTTAGAATGCAAGTAATTTAAATAAATTGAAGTAGGGCTCTTTGGCTTTAAAAATATGGACTTGTTTTAAAGAAATGTTGAATTCAAGTCATTTTTCGAGACTCTTCAATAACTTCCGGAAATAAGGTTCAGAAAAATCACCCATTAGCTATGTAGTTTTTACCAAACTGTGGTAGGCACTACGGAAGCTTTTTGTACTCCTTAAAAAAATGACTGTAGCATTTTTCCATAAAATAGTTGATGCCTATGAAGCTCTTATTTAGGGCTGATCTATCGTCAGTGAGTTTGTTGGTAATAGGAGTAGTTAGGAGAATATAGCCTCAAGTACCAAATGTTATTCTTCAAAAGAAAACATTAAAATTAGCCCTTTTGTTTTTTATCTTTAAATTAGTGATTATTAACATAAGTTCCCAGATACAAGGCAAGGAGTTTTTCTTCAAAAGTTATCTTTCCCCCCAAGAAAGGTTTTAAATTGTGCTTAAGTTTCTGTAAAGTCTCTCATAATTATTAGTGTTCTGTCTATTATTTTATTATGAAAAAACACAGTCCACTTTAGAGAACACACGTGAACTTGAAAAAAAATCTCAATCATTGTTAGTTTGGGGGGAAAAAAGAGGCAAAACAGATTTAATCACAATACTAGGGTTGATAATCTCACATTTGGAAAAGACTACTTATCTTTGTCAACGATTTAATGATCAGTTTGAAAACTTTACAGGAAATGTTTAAACTATGGATGATACAAATGCATATTGTTGAATTTATATATATATTTACATTAAATATATAAATATATTTTGAATTTTTAAAAAATAAATTATCCCAATATTAGGTGAAAGGATGCTTGGATCTTGGCGTAAATTTTCCAAAGACAGCATTATATGCAGATGCAAAAGATGTATTTATCTAACACTCAGAAGGGAGTGGAAATTATGTGTTCTGGAAAACTTACAGATGACTTCAAATCATGAAGACACTGAGATAAAACTGTGTAGATAAAACTATTCCCTGAATTGTGAAAAAGGCGATTTCTAAATTAACACATCTATCGCTTTAAATGTGCATAGGAAATTTACTTCCTAAATGTTACATATAGATTCTTGACTATTTCACCTACATCCCTAAAAGTTTATATATTCTAATTGTTAAAAACAAATACATGAAAACCTTTGTTGGTCTATCTTGTTGAAAAAAATGGCAATCACTTTATATTTGAACACATTCTCTTTATAATTAATAAAAACTTCCGTTAAAACACACCTATTTTCAGTTCGGACAGGTTAACTGATTTACATCATCATTAAATATATTTGAATTTTCTCCTAGGAATGACAAAGTTGTGAACTGCTTATACCAGAATCGTAATGCACTTTTTAGGCTACTTTGCTTTCCCTGGGCAGGAGGTGGCTCCAATTATTTTGCCAAATGGGGCCAAGATATTCCTAATTCAGTGGAAGGTATGTGAACTTTCATCACCATCTAAGTAATTTATAAGGTCAGGTGACATGCATATATAGGAATTCGAAGCAGGATAAAGCTTTTCCTTACTGGTGAATAATTAATAGTAATAGGCATTCAAGATTGCTCTTCAATAAGGTGATTTTTAGCTAGAGTAAGAAATTCTGTTACCTTCTGTTTCCTAATTAAACATGTTATATCACTTGATATTGTCAAACAGGGCACTGAGACTCTGTTCACTTTTTTTATGCTCCTTTTGTCTCTATGCTTCAGCTTACATTTATTGCCCTGTCTGTCCTAGGAACTTTCTTCTTGTTGGCGGATTGTGAACTTGAATTTTTCTCACAGCAGCATGAAACTGAATACCATTATTCTTTTAAGTATAATTTTCTGATTGTATTTTCTTAATCCCTTGATGTGTGAAGTTTAAGCCTGAGTCAAATGCCTTGAGGGACAAAATGCTGTACCTCTTCTCTGTGGCATCCAATTCCTAGCTGGCTCTGCAGCACCGTCTTCCAATTTTTATCTCTCTAGCTCTGTGGGAATGCAAATAGCTCTGCTGGCCTCTTGCCCTCTTAAAAGTAGGCCTCAGCCTGCAGTCTAGAACCTGTGACCTCTACCAAGTAATTGACACATCTCCACAAGGGGAATAAGGCTGGAGGAATCGCACTTCACTTCTCCAGGATTTTCCTCTCTCCAGGAATGTCCTCGTTGCCTCAGAAGCTCATGGATGGCTTCAAACAGATCATTTGTGTGTGTGTGTGTGTGTGTTTTATTCAGCTTATCTACCTGTTCAGTGAGAGGGTTTTTCTGCTGCAAGATGCTTTAAAAAAAATTTTTTATTGGATTGTAGTTGATTTATTGTACAATGCTGTGTTAGTTTCAGGTGTACAGCAAAGTGAATCAGTTATACATATACATATATCCACTCTTTTTTTTTTAAGATTCTTTTCCCATATAGGCCATTACAGAGTAGTGAGTAGAGTTCCCTGTGCTATACAGCAGGTCCTTATTAGTTATCTATTTTATATACAGTAGTGTGTATATGTCAGTCCCAATCTCCCAATTTTTCCCTCTCCCCTCTCCCCGCTGGTAACCATAAGATTGTTTTCTACATCTGTGACTCTATTTTTGTTTTGTAAATAGGTTCGTTTGTACCATTTTTTTAGATTCCACATATAAGTGATATCATACGATATTTGTCTTTCTCTTTCTGATTTACTTCACTCAGTATGACAAGCTCTAGGTCCATCCACGTTGCTGCAAAAGGCGTTATTTTGTCCTTTTTTATGGCTGAGTAATATTCTTTTAAAAAATTTTTATTGGCGTATAGTTGATTTACAGTGCTATGCAAGATACTTCTTAGCAGCCAGAACTGGAAAGCTGGTTTAATGGAGTAATCTAACAAACCATCATGTATCAACTACTACCTGCCTTTTCAATATTATTATTTCAAAATATTTGCTTCAGATTTTATTTTTACTTTTGAAAAGATCTCCATTCATTTTTTTTTTTAAAAAACATCTATTAAAAAAATAGTTTTAGATTTATGGAAAAGTTGCAAAGGTTGTTCTCATCTACCCCCCACCCCATTTCCTCAATTGTCAAAATCTTTCAACACACAGTTTCATGTCTTATTTTATTTCAGGGAAGTTTGCATGGACTATAATTTCAAATATTAGTGCTTTTCCAGTGTTTCAGTTTGTTTACCTTTCTTCAGAGTCTCCACTTATTCCTATGTTGGAACTCTTTCTGCCTTTTATAATTATCACCTTCTTTGGGGATCTTTTCCTTCTTTCTTTGTTTTCTTATTCCTAGCTTTTTTATTTCTGTCCTCCATATCCATTTAAATACTTTGCATCTATTATCTCACAGATAACTTTCAGTCATTTTTGAAATAATTTTTGTCTTCTTATTCAATTTCTTTCCAGCATTCTGTCAGCTTTTTTATTTTGCAATTGTCTGTCTATTTCTGTTCAGGATTTTAAATTTGTGAGTTACAGTGTTTTTTCATACCTTCAATTTCTCATTTGAATTTATGTTGGAGTGTTGTATTGTTTGCTTTGTGAGTTTTTTAAAAAAACTTTTATTGGAATATAGTTTTTTCTTTTTGGTTGCATTGGGTTTTTGTTGCGGCATGCAGGCTTTCTCTAGTTGGAGCGAGCAGGGGCTACTCTTCGTTGAGGTGTGTGGGCTTCTCTTTGCAGTTGGCTTCTTTTGTTGCAGAGCAAAGGCTTTAGATGCGTGGACTTCACTAGTTGTGATACATGGGCTTAGCTGCTCCGCGGCATGTGGGATCTTCCTGGACCAGGGATTGAACCCGTGTCCCCTGCATTGGCAGGCGGATTCTTAACCACTGCGCACCCCAGGGAAGTCCTGCTTTGTGAGTTTTTTTAAAAGCATGTTCATTAGCTGAAAAAATTCAATTCCTACTTTCTTTGGTCTGTGTGTTATATTTATTTCTGCTCATGATGAAGTGTGTTGGATTTTCCCGACCCACAAAAACAGGTCGTTCTATTGGGGGGGGACGGGTTGGGGGGAGCCCAAGGTGATTAGTTGCTTACTCTGTTTATTAGTTCAAGAGTGCCCTCTTCTGTCGCTATAGTGAAGTGCAGTTTAAAAATAAATGACATTTTATAGAGCTGCGGTTTCCACATTCTTCTGACTCTTTGATCCTACCTTGTATCTGTAGGGCTCTTATCTTCAGCTCCCTCCTTTATTTTTGCCAGCAGGCCTCCAAGAGATGTTCCTCCCCTTTCCAAGATGCCTTTCTCACCCCTGGAAATGTTGCTTTTCCAAACACTACCCCTCTCTGCTCCCTCATGCTTTCCAAGCCCCTTTCTCTCCACTTTCCAGTAATCAGCACTCTGCCACGGAGGTCTCAAAACAATCCATTCATTGGAAGAAGAGAGCCCTGTTAGTAATGTGTAAATATATTTTTTCAAATTACTGCAAGTAGTTTCATACAAGGTTTTAGACAACAGCTGACGGTTTAATATAGACATTTCATGTGTTTTTCTAACTTTATATAAATGTACTATATTGTAAACATTCCTCTGAAACTTCTGTTTTTAATCCTCTAATTTTTGAGATTCATCACTTGGATATGTGGATCTCTACTTCATTGATTTTTAACTAGTGTTTATTATCCCACTGTGTGACTAAAACACAACTTAGGCATCTACTCTTCTCTTTACAGGTATTAAAGTCTTTTTCATTTTTTTGCTATTAGTAATAATTTCTATGAGCAGTCTCATATACAGTTGACCTTTAAACAATGCAGGGGTTAGGGACACTGACCCTCTGCACGTCGAAAGTCCACATATAACTAGCAGTTGGCCCTCTGTTTTCATGGTTCAGCATCTATGGATTCAACCAACCATGTTTCCTGTAGTACCACAGTATTTACTATTGAAAAAAAATCTGCATATAAATGGACCCTCACAGTTCAAACTCTTGTTGTTCAAGGGGCAACTGTATGTATTCTTGTATGCATGGGTAACAGAGTCTACATCTAGGGGTGGAATTTCTGGGTAGTGGAATAGGAGTGTCCCCAACCATAGGAGATATTGTCAAACTTTTCTCCAAAGGAACTGAAATGATTCACACTGCCAAAGCAGCACATGAAAATTCTCATTGCTCTATATCCTTGACAATATTGTTATTGCCAAGGTTTTTGATTTTTTGCCAATCTGTGCATGAAATTATTCTGATTTTGTTCTATTTTTTCCAGTTTTATTGAGATATAATTGACATGTAATACTGTATAAGTTTAAGCTGAACCATATAATCTGACACGTGTATATATTGTGAAATGGTCACCACAATAAGTTTAGTTAACGCCTGTCACCTCATATAGTTTCAACCTTTTTTTCCTGTGATAACTTTTATCTTTCAAATATACAATACCGTTTTGTTAACTATAGTCACCATGCTATACATTATATCCCTAGAATGTATTCATAGTAATCAAAATAGTATGCTGTTGGCATAAAAACAGACACATAGGCAAATGCAGTAGAACTGAAAGCCCAGAGAAAAACTCCCAAATACACAGTCAACTAATATTTGACAAGAGCGATAAGAATATGCAGTGGAAAAAAGACAGTCTCTTCAATAAATGGTGCAGGGAAAGTTGGATATTCACAAGCAAAAGAATGAAACTAGACCACTTACAAAATTTACAAAATTTAACTTACAAAAATTAACTTACAAAACTTAACTCAAAATGAATTAAAGACTTAAACGTAAGACATGAAATCATAAAACTCCTAGAAGGAAACAAAGAAAAAGCTCCTTGACCTTAATCTTGGTGATGATTTTTCAGATATGACACCTAAAGCACAAACACAAAAGTAAAATAAACAAGTGGGATGACTCCAAACTAAAAAGCTCTGCACAGGGCTTCCCTGGTGGCGCAGTGCTTGAGAGTCCGCCTGCCGTTGCAGGAGACGCGGGTTCGTGCCCCGTTTCGGGAGGATCCCACATGCCGCGGAGCGGCTGGGCCCGTGAGCCATGGCCGCTGGGCCTGCACGTCCGGAGCCTGTGCTCTGCAGATAGGAGAGGCCACAACAGTGAGGGGCCCGCATAACGCAAGAAAAAAAAAAAAAAAAAAGAAAAAAAAAAAAAAAAAAGCTCTGCACAGCAAAAGAATCAACAAAATGAAAAGGCAACCTACCAAATGGGAGAAAAAATTTGTAAATCACACATCTAAAAAGGGGTTAATACCTAAAATATATAAGGAACTTATACAACTCAATACCAAAAAAAATCTGATTTTAAAACTGAATAGACAGAGGAATTGAATAGACATTTTCCCAAAGACAATTCACAAATGGCCAACAAGTACATGAAAAGGTGCTCAACATCATTAATGATCAGGGAAATGCAAATCAAAACCCAAAGGTATCACCTCACACCTGTTAAAATGACTATTACCAAAATGACAAGAGACAACAAGTGGTTGATGAGCATGTGGAGAAAAGGGAACCCTCGTGCACTGTTGGTGGGAATGTAAATTGGGGAAGCCACTATGGCAAACAGTATGGAGGCTCCTCAAAAAATAAAAAATAGAACTACCATAGGATCCAGCAACCCCACTTCTGGGCATATATCCAAAGGAAACAAAATTGGTATCTCAGAGATATCTACACGCCCCATGTTTATTACAGCATTACCTACAATAGCCAAGACATGGAAACAATCTATCCATCTACAGATGCATGTTATAGGAAATGTGATATCTAGATAGATAGAGAGATAATGGAATATTATTCAGCCATAAAAAGGGAAATCCTGACATTTGCAACATCATAGATGGACTGTAAGGGCATTATGCTAAGTGAAATGAGTCAGACAGAGAAAGGCAGATACTGTATAATATCACTTACATGAGGAATCTTAAAAAACAAATTCAGAGAACAGAAGTGGGTAGGGGAAATGGGTGAAGGTGGTCAAAAGGTACAACTTCCAGTTATAAGATAAAGAAATTACTCTGATTTTAAATGGAATAACCCTCTTTATAGATGAGACTGGGCATTTTCATATATGTATTGCTACTTATGTTTTCTTTCCTATGAGTTTCTTATTAGTATCTTATGCCCACGTTTCCATTTGAATCTCTTTTTTTATTGACATGTAGAAATTCTTTACATATTCTTGACCCTAATATTTTTTAGGTTTGGTTGGTTAAAATGTCTTTCCCAGTTTGTGCCACCTCTTTATGTGTTGTCTTTTGATTCACGGAAGTTTTAAAATTTAATATAGTCAAGTTTATCACTCTTAAAGTTTGCACTTTTTACAGCTCACTTTTAAAAGTATATCCTAACCCTCAATCACAAAGTTATTTGCTGATGTTTTCTTCTATCAATTCTTAAATGTTTTGTCATATTTAAGTTAGAATTGACTTTTATATATGACGTAGGAGCTTGGTATTTAATTTTATTTTTTCCACATGAATAACCAGTTGACTTGGTTATTCAGAGATCTACACTTTCCCCCACTGATTTTAAATTCAACACAGTTATAAACTGAGTTTCCACATACATGTGGTCTACTTCTAAGCTCTCTATTCTGTTCCACTGTTCTATCTGCCTTTCTCAAAAATTTAAGGCACTCCAATGCCTTGTCCCTCTTGGCCACCCTTTAAACCTGGTATTTTATTTTCCTGATACAAGCAATAAACAGCCATTCTGTTAGCACAGGCTCATGACTGGAACTTTCACTTCCCTCTTATTTTTTTTCTTCTAGGTATTCCATTTACCTTATTGCGAGCCAAACTCTGCACACATGTGATTCATCTAGTATTTCTAAATGTTTTATAGTTGGAGAATACTTTTCAGATATTTAGTCTGCTGTAGTTTGTACTCTTTTTAGTCAGCAAATTCCAAAACTTTTCTCTCCTAACATTGACCATTGCTATTCATGTCTTTGAAACTGTTCCCATCATATTAACATAAGCTCTCTCGCAGTATCACAGCATTCCTCTCGCTGTCTCTATGTATTAACTGTCTTCCTCAATCTCCAGTGCATGCCATAAGGCTTGCTGGGAGAGGAAGTCGGCTTGAGATCCTTTTCCAAGCGACATCTACCAGATGGTTGATGAAATTGCCCGTGTGCTCTGCTGCCGGTCCTCCAGGGTGAAAATTTTGCATCTTTTGGCCACAGGTATTTAATCTCTGTTTTGAAAGACATTTGGGGGAGTTTCTTCCATCACAAATCTATGGTTAATGTTGTCCTTTGTGTCTTGTGGGACACATGCCTTTGTTTTGGTTACACGGCTTCACCACTGCTTGAAAGAACGATTGATTCAATATGGTTATAGCTGTTCTCAGATGAGAAAGTCAGACCAAAAGAAGCCCTGCAATAGGGACCAAAAAGATAGAAATGTCAGGTGGTGAGATGAACTGAAATCTGTTTTTCAGGAGTGTGTAAATCCTAGGCTCCGCTTGGTATCTTCTCCTATGAAAACAGTTGGGTAATTTTAACCAGCCACAGCTCTTACAAATGGCCTATGTGGTCTTCTTACCTTTTTTCCTTTTAGGCAAAAAAAAAAAAAAAAAAAAAAAATCAAGACTTGTAAAATCAAGACTCTAGGCAGCAACTTATATTCCATTTATTTTTTAAATTTAAAAAGGATATAAATAGTATATGTTTCTTAAGCTAAGTTATAGAATTATAAGGTTAGGTCATGAATTCTGGAGTTCTGTCTGCCTCCTACTCAGTTCGAATTTGGGCAACTTCCTTAGGCTTCTAAATTAAGTTTCCTTCTCTGTAAAGCTGAAATAATAATGGTTCCCATTTGTGAGGATTAAATGGATAATAATCATAAATTACTTGGTATTATGGTAAGGACTCAATAATTTTGGCTACTATATTATATATATTGGGTTGGCCAAAACGTGCCTTCAGTTTTTAAGTTAAAATAAAAGATTTTTCATTTTCAACAAGAACTTTATTGAACAACATATTCACCCTTTTGTCCACTACCTTCTACCATTTTTCAGGCAACTTCATAATTCCATCTTCCTAAAACTTTTTGAGCAAAGAACTGTTCCAGGTGCCTTTTACAGTCTTCCAGGGAATTGAAATTTTTTCCATTAAGAGAATTTTGTAAAGACCTAAATAAATAGAAATATGAAGGTGCAATGTCTGGTGACTATGGCAGTTGAATCAGAACTTCCCAGCCAAGCTCTAACAGTTTTTGCCTGCTCATCAAAGAAACTTGTGGTCTTGCGTTATCCTAATGGAAGATTATACATTTTCTGTTGACTAATTCTGGACGCTTTTTGTTGAGTGCTGCTTTCAGTTGATCTAACTGGGAGCAGTACTTGTTGGAATTAATGTCTGGTTTTCCGGAAGGAGCTCATAATAGAGGACTCCCTTCCAATCCCACCATATACACAACATCACCTTCTTTGGATGAAGACCGGCCTTTGTTGTGGTTGGTGGTGGTTCATTTCACTTGCCCCACGATCTCTTCCGTCCCACATTATTGTACAGTAACCACTTTTCATCGCTCGTCACAATTTGTTTTAAAAACGGAACGTTTTCATTACGTTTAAGTAGAGAATCGCATGCGGAAATATGGTCAAGAAGGTTTTTTTCGCTTAACTTTTGTGGAACCCAAACATCAAAGTGATTCACATAACTAAGCTGGTGCAAATAATTTTCAACGTTTGATTTGGGTATTTTTGAGTATGTCGGCTATCTCCCGCGTGGTATAACGTTGACTGTTCTCATTTATTGTTTCGATTTGATCACCGTTAACTTCAACTGGTCTACCTGACCGTGGAGCATCGTCCAGCGAGAAATCTCCAGCATGAAACCACTTTTGACACGTTCGCTCAGTCACAGCACCTTCTCCATACGCTGCACAAATCTTTTGGGGCATTTCAGTTGAGCTTTTACCTTTCTTGAAATAATAAAGCATAATATGCCAAAAATGTTGCTTTTTTTCTTCCACCTTCAATATTAAAATGGCTAGACAAAAATTCACCAATTTTGATGTCTTTTTTAAATGCACACTGATATGACAGCTGTCACATGCAATCTAACAAGATTGTTTTTAATGAAGTTAAAGACAACCAAGTGCTGCTACAGCCATCTTATGGGAAAAAATGAACAAACTTATTGGCTGACCCAATATTTATAGATATGCTCAAGCAAAAAATGAAAAATAAAAAGTATCCAGTATCCTAGATAATCCTTCAGAATTGTGATGTGGCTTCATAGTATTTTTGCATGATGAGATCCTATTTTATATTTTTTCCTGATTTTTTTCCCCGCTTACTATTGCTGTGCAGATCTTTTACTGCTGTAAGACTACACTGCTTCATGACTTTATCGATCCCCTTTTGTGGAGAGAAAAGTGTTTTCTGTTATGAAAACACTTCAATTAACACTTTTGTAGAAAATTTAGTATACACCTCTTATAAATTTCTTAAGGACAAATCTCCAGAATTTAGGTTAATGATATGATATTGATAAAGCTCTTGATATATATTTCCAAATTACCTGCAATTTACACTCCAACAGCAGTGAACATGGGACTGAGTTTCCCTTTCTTCATCCTCCAAATATATTTACAAAAAATGACCTCTGGCAATATTGTCTACAAAATATAACTACATAATGTCCACAGTAGTCCATAAACTTTTTGGTCCCAGCACTACTTTAATACTTCTAAAAAAGATTGAGGACCTCAATGAGGTTTTATGTGTGATATATCTGTCAATATTTACCATATTAAAAATTAAAACTATGAAACTTTAAAAACACTTGACACTTCCCTGGTAGCTCAGTGGTTAAGAATCCACCTGCCAATGCAGGGGATACAGGTTCAAGCCCTGGTCCAGGAAGATCCCACATGCCACAGAGCAACTAAGCCCGTTCACCACAACTACTGAGCCTGCGCTCTAGAGCCCACGAGCCACAACTACTGAGCCTGCATGCCACAACTACTGAAGCCCACGTGCCTAGAGCCTGTGCTCCACAACAAAGAGAAGCCACCGCAATGAGAAGCCCGCGCACCTCAATAAAGAGTAGCTCCCACTCGCCGCAACTAGAGAAAGCCCACACGCAGCAACGAAGACCCAACACAGCCAATAAATAAATAAATAAATAAATAAATAAGTTTATAAAAATACTCGACTTAACATTAATAAATCCCTTATATGCGGACATAAAGAATATATATTTTATGTAAAAGTATATTTTTCCAAAAAACATAGTGAGAAGAGTAGCACCGTTTTACACTTTGGCATATGTTTAATGTCTGGCTTATTAGAAGGCAGCTAGATTCTCCCTTCTGCTTCTGCATTCCAACTGCGGCAATAGCCCATGTCACACATGCGGTATGGAAAATTCAACGATGCTCTCATGAAAAAATGAGAGTTTTAAAGGCAAATGATATTTCAGTATTATCCTAAAATAGTTTTAACCTCATAGGCCACCTGATAAAACCTCATAGACCACGTGAGAACGTCTCAGGAATTCCTGGAAGCCCCCAGACTATACTTTGAGAACTGCTGATAAATATTATTAAAAACATAGTGATATATCTATCTTTCATAGAGAAAAGGAAATTTAAATTAATTTTAAGACATTGTGGAAATCAGTACCAGATCTTAGTTTGAATTACCTAGGATGTCTTGAAACACTTCTCATGCTGCTATAAATCATTGAAAATATACCTTTTACAAATAAGTTAGTTATTACTCAACTAAGGTATGCTTTTCTTTGGACTATTTCATGACCATTGCTGTGCGTATGATGCTTGCTCTTGTGGAGTCCTGATGGATTATCATGAGTTTTGTTGAACAGTTATTATCATGTTTTTCTTCCCCAAATGTACTATCGGATCTTATCTTACTTTTATGCCTGTGCTACATCTAAAAGAAAAACATAAGCTAGAACCGGTGCTTTTATTTGTGTCAGGTATAAGTGCTCCTCATGTAAGTAATTTCGTTTTCCTTAGGGAGGGTGGTGGAAAGGAGGGAAATGTGTGTGTGGGGGGAATCAAGTTGTTATTTTGCTATCTGGTGAATTTTGATCCAGCGTAATGAAGGATTAATGAACGATACTATTGGTTAATGAAACACCCACAAATCTCTTTCAGTATCTTCTCTCCTTTCCTCTGAAATGCACTTTAACTGTTTCTGGTCAGTGCCTGCACTGGCCCTAGCATCTCCAAGCTAATATTGACTCTAAGTGTATTTTCTTTCATTTTGAGGCAGATGAGAACTTAACTTTCAGCAAACTAAATGGATCAGAGAATTCTTGAAATCACCAAAAGGGAGAGTGGGATAGCTTTTGGTGTCTGAACAGGTGTGTTACATGAAACATCAGATTTATGTTGTTAATGTTTTAAGTCAAAGGCCAGACTTTGTTTTTCCGAAGATCTGTCAGAAGAACAAATTACCTGTCTCCTAAAGGATTTGGAAGGCACTCCTGCGGATTTTGTTGATGACAAGGCACTTTTACAATTTCCCAAACTGCTGACAGATAGTCGCATTGTTAGTAATTCCATGTAAGTAATCGAGACAAGTATTTTTCTGATATATAATTATCTATGGAAGATGCAGGTTGGCGGTTCTCTGGGGCTGCTTATCCAGGAAGGCAGTTTGCCTTCCTTCCCTTTGAGGCCCACCTGTAATATTTTTCCTGCCTTAGAATGGAGCTGGGCCTGGAAATTACATCAATCAAGGATGAATAGAGCATCTTTTTCTTCAAAAAAAATATGGTTCAACATGTATGTTTTATCACATAACAAATATTTGTTAAATAAATTACTAATGCCAAAGGATTCTCATCTTAGGGGGTCAGCAGAAGGGGATTCCTACTTATTAAGTGTGGAGGTGACCCAGGACAGGGGAGTGGTTTGCTTTTTTGGGAATTTTGATCCAGAACTCATTTGGCTCCACGGCACATGACCATTCCTCTTTCTCCTGAGATGTCTCACTGACACTTGATTCTTCTAACAGGACTGACGTCCTAACATTCCAGATGCTGGCCCCAATAATTGGAACCTACAAATGGTTCTTCCTATTCTAACTTCCCCACGGCAGGCCCTATGGGGCCAGCATGCAGCCCTTAGTCACCATTATCTACTGTCATGCATTTCTTCTATTTTGTCTGGGCTTTGTCTCCTCTGTGGAGGAGCTGGATGCTTGGGCCTGTGTTTATTTCCACCAAAAAGCCTGGAACTGGGCCTAGGGCCACCTTGGGCACTGCCTGTGACTAGAAGTTTATACAAATAGCTTAAAAAAAAAAAAGTGGAGCAGATTTGAAGCACCTTGAGAACAGACAATCCGTTCATCTTCATCACATCCCTGCATTCACCCTAATGCCCACCTCTACTCTATCACTAGGTCCACCATCCATCTCCCAGCTGCCCCAAGTCTGACCATCTCTCTCCATTTCTACCCCATCTAAGTAAACGTGGTCCTCACAGGGCTGAGCTGTTTGTGTTCCTGGCTTAGCACAGAGTCAGAATCCAAGAAACACCCATCTGGCCACGGACCTGTAACCGTCGCAGAAGCCCAGAAATCAGAAGGGGCAGGCCAGGGTCTTGTTGGATCCTCTTGTTAAGATGCTACTGAGCTTTTTTATCCAAGGATGGTATCCCAACAACTGCATCCCTCACAGCAGCCTGAGGGGAATTACCAATGTGAGAAGTGGCCTGCTCTAATACATATGCTGTACCAGAGTCAATAGCACCGCCCAGCTCACGATACTGACCAGGGTACCTGATGTATCCCCGGGTGAGAAGTGCTTTAACAGCAGTCCAACCATACAGTTGAACAGCTGAGCCACCACTTAAAGACCAATAAAGCCAGTGAGGCCTGAGGCTATGTACAAAGCAACAATGCCCGTGAAGAGCACTGCATCTGGAAGGTGCTGAAGCCATTCCTGCTACCCTCGTGCTTTGCAGAAGTTCTCAGAGTTCCTTGATCTCCTCAGCTCCCACTGGTAACGAAGGCAAAGTCCAAATCACCGTGTGGACATTCACTGAAGTAATACCGTAGGCAAAAGCTGCTTTTTAATAATTAAGCCTCGCACAAACATGCCGTCTGCAGAGTCTCCGTCCCAGGATCCAAACCCTTGGCTTAGTAGCTGTGAGATTCACAGCAAGGGTCCCATCTGATGAGAGTAACTCTCTCCAGGTGTGGTGGTGGGGATTCAATGAGACCGTGTTTAGGAGACAGCACTGCACCTAACAAACCTCATGCAATTTTAAAGACCAAACACAACAAAACAATTCACTACCAAAGGCTCTTGTGACTTTGTTGAATTAACATTTGTTAAGAAGAACCCTGGGCGCTGGAAAGGGAGCAGAAGTTCAATAAAAGACCCCAAGAGAAACTGAAATAGAGAAGCTGACAACTCAGGTCCTGGAGGATGTCCACGGCACAACAGGAGGGGCCACACAGGGAGGTCAAGGCGGGCTGCAGGCAGAGAGGTGGCAGGACCTGAAGGACACGCCCTTATTAGGGGGTGTTTTATGCATGGGTGGAGGGCTTTGGGGTTCCCGGCTATAGGCCAAACTGGTCGATTCAAACCCCAAAGAGCGGGTTTTGGTAAACTTCACGGGAGAGTTATCTAAGAGGCACACGAGGGAAGGCTCTGGGAGGCCAGAAGAAACCTATCACAAAAGCTGTTGGGAGGGTCCTATCAGGAACTCACTCTTTTTTTTGCCAAGCTGCACGGCTTGTGGGATCTCAGTTCCCCAACCAGAGATCGAACTCGGACCCTGGACCGCCAGGAACTCACCCTTATTTGTGACCCTACATGTGCTCACAGGAAAGGCTAGCGTCGTGCAAGGCTCCCACAGGCCACTTGGCCACACAGTGTGGATGCCGAGGCAGCAGTATTATAAGGTACTTCCGCTAAACTCTCAAGAGCTCTCAAAAGAAACCTCCCCCAGACCAAAAATAAGACAAACCACTCACAGGGATATTCCACTCAGAGAATTAAAAAAAAAACAACAAAACTCTGTAACGTTCTCCCCCTCTCCCGAGAGAATGAAATCACAGTAGCTACTCACAACTCTTCGCGTCCTCTCTCCAAATCCCGAACGTTCTCCCCAGGCCTGCTCATTGCATTCTCTCACTCCTGCCCCTTCCCCTTGCTCAGTCTGTTCTCTCTCCGCCTCTCTGTAGCTCTCAGGTTTTTCCAATAGAAATAAAATCAGGCCTGAGAATGTCTCTCAGCTCTTTCCCATCACCCAACCCCAAGGCTCAGAGCCTGGTGGCCAAAATGCAAATCTGTGACAGGTGGGAAAGCTTTGTCAGCTCCCACCTCACTTAAGCTGTCCTCCTGCCCTACCTGAAATAGGGGCTGTCTTTTTTTTTTTTTTTTTTTTTT
>NW_006787833.1:2498985-2512438 GCF_000442215.2 Lipotes vexillifer | reverse complement strand
ACCCGCGTCCCCTGCATCGGCAGGCGGACTCTCAACCACTGCGCCACCAGGGAAGCCCCTCCTGCCCTACCTGGCCTAATGTGCTGCTCTCTTCCCCGTCTGGGACCCTGACTGCACCACATGTCAGGCTGTCTGATATTGTCCCAGGGCTCTCAGATGCTCTGTCTCTTATTTTAACTCATTTGCTTGTTCGTTTCAGTTTGGATAACTGCTATTAACCATCTTCAGGTTCACTGAGTCTTTCCTCAGCTGTGTCAGGTCTCCTGATGAGCTTGACAGAGGGATGCCTCCTTGCTGTCACTGCTTCTTCCTAGAATTTCTTTGGGGCTCTCACAGCCTTCATCTCTCTAATGAACTTCCCCGTTTGTTCACGCGTGCCTACCTTTTCCATGAAATGCTTTGACGTCTGAACCGTAGGTCGTGTAAAGCCTGTGTCTGATCGTTCTAACATCTGGGTCTTATCTGCGTATGATTCTTTGGACTGCTTTGGCACTTGACAATGGAATTATTTTTTGCCTTCTTTTGTGTCTGATCAATTTTTTGGATTGAAAGCTAGATATCATGCACAAAACTGACATAAATATTTTTTACACTTGGATTTGAGCACATCCCCTCTTCTGTCAGGACATTAATGTGGGGAGTTGGGTCAATCCAGACTGGAGATGAGCTGTGTTTGGATTTTGTTGTGACTATGGTTACTCCAGGACAACACTGCTCGCAAGTTACTGTGTGTGTACTCTGGAGTCTGGGCTGCTGGAGAATTTTTCTCAATTTTTCCGTCTTCTCTATGCCTCATAGCACAGTCTCTCCCCAGGCTCGCGCCACTGACAGACAGCTGTTGCTTGGTACCCTATGTGTAATGCTAGCCTCTGGCGTAACATGGGGAGTTCTTGGACATCCTAGCCAGTTTTCTTGGTTTTTGTATAGAACTGTGGCCCCAGGGACTTCCTGGCGGTCCAGTGGTTAAGACTCCGCGCTTTCAATGCAAGGGGCACAGGTTCGATCCCTGGTCGGGGAACTAAGATCCCACGTGCCACATGGCATGCCTGAAAAAAAAAAAAGAGAGAGCAAAAAGAAAAAAAGAAAATGGAGCAAGAGAGAACTTCTATGGGAAACTGGTATTTAAAGGGAATTAGATGTGTAGTTGTGTTTCTCAAGCATATCCAATAAAAATGACTCATGATCTGTCACCTTTATTTAAAAAAAGAAAAAGAATTGTGGCCCCAAGACCCTTTCCCACTCCTTCCCCAAGGGTAGAGCGTTAATGCTTCTATCCCCTACATCTGTGGGTCTCCTCCTGCGCCTGGGGGTGGAAGTGTTTGATGCCCCGACTCCAGCAGCTGAGGCCTGCTTAGTAGGAGGGGAGGACTTGGGCAGGGGGCAGGGTTAGTGCCCAGCTCACAGTCACATCCACTTTCCTGCTGCCCACCTGCCCCGCAGAGAGGGCTCTTTGTGGCCTCTCGCCTTGTTCCCAGTCTTTCTCGTGAGACCCCTAGTGGGGGCCCATGGACGGGAGCCTGTGAGTCAGTGTGAACTGCATCTGACACACCACCCCACGCTTGGGCTCCAGCACTTGCACATTTTAGCGGATTTCTTCTTACCCACGTGGACAGCAGGCACCCCTTCCTCCATGCTTTGCCCATGTGAGCCAGTCCACACGTCCCACCTCGACTTAGAGGGGCCTGACCTTCCCTGGAGTTCGGTTTCTAGTTTGCCTTGCAAACTCAGCTCTCTGATGAGCTCAAGAGAAGCTATGATGTTGCAGTCTGTTGGGCTTCTGTTCCTCGTTAGGAGTCGCGCTCCTAGTTTTCTACATCCTGAGCAGAAGTGGGAATTCTTGCCTGGATGATTGAAACAACGCTTTGCCCCTTTCAGTCCCACATTATAATGTGTCCCTCACATTATACCCAGAGGGATAACAGTCAAGTTTGGTCACGATTTGCCTTCCCTTAAATCCTCTTGGGGGCTTCCTGGCTGTCTTACGATGACCAAAGCCCTTCATGAGGCCTACACTTGGCCCTTGCTGGCTTCTACCTCAGTTTGTCCCAATTCCCCATTCGCTCTTGGAACAATAGCCACTGGTTTGCGCTCATCTGTTCCCTCTTCCCCTGCTGCCTCTCTCCCCTTTGCCAAGTTTTTCCTATTTATTCGGATCTCAGGTCCATTTCCCAGGGAGTCCCTGCTTGATGCCACCCTACCCCCACCTGTCAAGTGTTCACAGATGACCCTGAACTTGGTGACACATCTCTCCAGTCGTCTGATGATTTAATTAATGTCTGTCTCCCCAGCCAGTCTCTAAACTGCAGGAGGAAAGGGACTGTGCTTATTTATTCGAGTGTCCCTAGGGGCTAACAGCACCCAGCACCGAGCTCAGTCAATATTTCCTGCTGTTGTGATTAAACTGAGAATTGGTGGAACCAACTGAGGGGCCCTGCTTCCATAAACCTGCTTCTGTTCTGTACACAGCAACCCTCTGCCGGACGACGGAGGGCTGTGGAATAGAGAGGTGGTCATTTTGGGGGAATGACACTTAAAGATACCATATAACCAGCCTCACCCTGAGCTGGACTGGGTGCCCAGGTGCCATCCTGCTGCCACTGGCATTGTTCTAGAAGCCAGATGATCTTGGAAAATAGCCTGGACCACAGTGACTCTCAGACAGGTGTTGACAGGTAAGAACCATGGATAAAAAAATGTTTGTATTGCTGTAAATAGCAAAAGGGAAAGAAGTGAGGACATGCCATGTTTGATTTAAATGAAGTTATTAGGGCTTCCCTGGTGGCTCAGTGGTTAAGAATCTGCCTGCCAATGCAGGGGACACGGGTTCGAGCCCTGGTCCGGGAAGATCCCACATGCCACGGAACAACTAAGCCAGTGTGCCACAACTACCGAGCTCTCATTCCACAACTACTGAAGACTGTGTGCCTAGAGCCCGTGCTCCACAACGAGAGAAGTCACCGCAGTGAGAAGCCCGCGCACCGCAGGTAAGACCCAACACAGCCAAAAATATAAATAAATATTTTTTAAAAAAATAAATAAATGAAGTTATTAATAGGAAAAGATTCTGGGCATGTCTATTGTCAAAAATTACCACCCGGCTCTTCTATGTTTGCAGCTTTGATACACCCTCTGAGGCTGTTCTTTCTTGTGAGTTAACATGGCTCAACATGCTTTACTGTATCTGAAGATATACCAGCGGATTTGGAAGGTGAAATCATTTTGATGGTTTGAGGTATTTTATTGAGATATCTGATGATTTTTCAGCTAATGTCAACTAGTGGTTACATGGAGTAGAAAATTGGCCCAAGTTTTATTTAGTGTAAATAGGGAGATGTTGGTTGTTTGTGAAATGAGAGAAGGCAGGTAATACCGCTGTATACCGATAGGTCTCTGAGAAATTAAAAATACAGGATACATGGAACCTGAGACCTCGGAAGTAACTCTACCACTGGTGGCAGCTCTTAGAAAAGTAACATCTGGAAGTAAATCTTCTGTTGTTGGCGGTGTCATTTGTTATTGAATATAATTCTGTTTCTTTTTAGCCTGGGAAGATGTAACCAGTGGAAGTTTTGATATTCGTGTGCTTCCAGGATGCCACTTGTATTTTTTGGAAGCTTCCAAGGAGATCTTCATCAAGAGTTACATAACCAAGTCTCTGGAAGTATCAATGCTTCAGTGTTGTTGGGTATTTTCCCTCTAGGTCTTAAAATAGTCCAAATGATTATCTGATACTCCTCTTTAGTTTTCAGAGTAGCTTATGAGTTTGATTCAGAGATTGGAAAAAGATACATTTGCTACCGTCAGGGTGATTTGTTACCTACAAATGTATTTCCCCACAGAGCATTTAAGTATCCGGGGGATGAAAGACAAACCCGTCGAGAATACTTCTGGGAGGGTCTTTCTTCCTCATATTAGAATCTCATTTGAGTCTCATCTGTGGAAGGTTTGTCAACGAAGTTCCTGCTTGGTCAGTGATCCATTTCTTCCCTTCAGTTATTTTGACAGTGAAAATGATAGGGGAAGTGCTTGAAATGAAATGATTGTTTCATTAACACACTGTGGCTCAAAGCCTGATCTCATCTTTTGAAATATAGGGTCATCCCATTCAATGAGGAAAAGCAGCCTACTGCTTTGTTAAAATAAGACAGTCCCGGGCTTCCCTGGTGGCGCGGTGGTTGAGAGTCCGCCTGCTGATGCAGGGGACACGGTTTGTGCACCGGTCCGGGAGGATCCCACATGCCGCGGAGCAACTAGGCCTGTGAGCCTTGGCCGCTGAGCCTGCGCGTCCAGAGCCTGTGCTCCGCAATGGGAGAGGCCACAACAGTGAGAGGCCCGCGTACCACACACACACAAAAATAATTAAAAAAAAAAAACAAAAGACAGTCCCGACTAATCATTGCTGCCTGTCCTGGCAAGTCCTCGGAATGCCCAGAGCCCTGGTTCTCGTCTAAGGGGTTCCTCCGACCTGGACTGCCTGTTGTCTCTGCGTGGTCCTGCTGTTGCTCTAGCGGTGACAGATGGGGACCCAGGGCGAGCCTACCACGGACAGCCCTTGGCGTACAGAGGGTCAAGCACACCCAACAGGCTGCCTCAGATGTAGGGAGAAAGCGCAACAGTTAGAAACAGACAAGAATACATATGTTTTATTCTTAAAAAATAAGAATAAAAAGAAATAGGGGAAATTATCTGAGATAGAGCAATGGCAGAACACTACAGATAGGATTCACAGGGAATGAAGAGGCACCATATACCCAGAGCTGCGTGGGTCCTGCAATCTCTAGCAATTCCCAAACCGTGTTTGTCTCTTGGAATCCCGGCTGTTCAATCGGTATCTTGATTTGTTATCTCCCACTGATCTTCGCAATAAACCCCCCTACTTCATGCAACCGATGTCTCTTCCTTATGGCTTAAACTGCTTGACACAGCATTATACACTAAAATGCCACCTTTTAAAGCATGGATATGTTTAGGATCACATAATATGGGTTCATGTTTTTGTTATGATTTAAAATTGGTATAGAGAGAGTCTTAGTACATAAGATTAAAGTGCACACAGGAGGTATTTTTTAGAATGTATCATTCCTTTTTAACCAAGTGCAAATAATATAAATTTCATTATGGGGGGAGTTTTGGGTTTTGAGTTAGGATTCATGTAATAAATTTGAGCTAAAAATACCCTGAAGCTGGGCTTCCCTGGTGGCGCAGTGGTTGAGAATCCACCTGCCGATGCAGGAGACATGGGTTCGTGCCCCGGTCTGGGAAGATCCCATATGCCGTGGAGCGGCTGGGCCCATGAGCCATGGTCGCTAAGAAGTAACAACTGACACTGCAGAAATAAAAAAAATCATGAGGGATTACTACAAGCAACTCTATGCCAATAAAATGGACAATCTGGAAGAAATGGACAAATTCTTAGAAATGCACAAACTGCCAAGACTGAATCAGGAAGAAATAGAAAATATGAACAGACCAATCACAAGCACTGAAATTGAAACTGTGATTAAAAATCTTCCAACAAACAAAAGCCCAGGACCAGATGGCTTCACAGGCGAATTCTATCAAACATTTAGAGAAGAGCTAACACCTATCCTTCTCAAACTCTTCCAAAATATAGCAGAGGGAGGAACACTCCCAAACTCATTCTACGAGGCCACCATCACCTTGATACCAAAACCAGACAAGGATGTCACAAAGAAAGAAAACTACAGGCCAATATCACTGATGAACATAGATGCAAAAATCCTCAACAAAATACTAGCAAACAGAATCCAACAGCACATTAAAAGGATCATACACCATGATCAAGTGGGGTTTATTCCAGGAATGCAAGGATTCTTCAATATACGCAAATCTATCAATGTGATTAACCATATTAACAAATTGAAGGAGAAAAACCATATGATCATCTCAATAGATGCAGAGAAAGCTTTTGACAAAATTCAACACCCATTTATGATAAAAACTCTCCAGAGAGTAGGCATAGAGGGAACTTACTGCAACAGAATAAAGGCCATATATGACAAACGCACAGCCAACAACATCCTCAATGGTGAAAAACTGAAACCATTTCCACTAAGGTCAGGAACAAGGCAAGGTTGCCCACTCTCACCACTCTTATTCAACATAGTTTTGGAAGTTTTAGCCACAGCAATCAGAGAAGAAAAGGAAATAAAAGGAATCCAAATCGGAAAAGAAGAAGTAAAGCTGTCACTGTTTGCAGATGACATGATACTATACATAGAGAATCCTAAAGATGCTACCAGAAAACTACTAGAGCTAATCAATGAATTTGGTAAAGTAGCAGGATACAAAATTAATGCACAGAAATCTCTGGCATTCCTATATACTAATGATGAAAAATCTGAAAGTGAAATCAAGAAAACACTCCCATTTACCATTGCAACAAAAAGAATAAAATATCTAGGAATAAACCTACCTAAGGAGACAAAAGACCTGTATGCAGAAAATTATAAGACACTGATGAAAGAAATTAAAGATGATACAAATAGATGGAGAGATATACCATGTTCTTGGATTGGAAGAATCAACATTGTGAAAATGACTCTACTACCCAAAGCAATCTACAGATTCAATGCAATCCCTATCAAACTACCACTGGCATTTTTCACAGAACTAGAACAAAAAATTTCACAATTTGTATGGAAACACAAAAGACCCCGAATAGCCAAAGCAATCTTGAGAACGAAAAACGGAGCTGGAGGAATCAGGCTCCCTGACTTCAGACTATACTACAAAGCTACAGTAATCAAGACAGTATGGTACTGGCACAAAAACAGAAATATAGATCAATGGAACAGGATAGAAAGCCCAGAGATAAACCCACGCACATATGGTCACCTTATCTTTGATAAAGGAGGCAAGAATATACAATGGAGAAAAGACAGCCTCTTCAATAAGTGGTGCTGGGAAAACTGGACAGCTACATGTAAAAGAATGAAATTAGATCACTCCCTAACACCATACACAAAAATAAACTCAAAATGGATTAAAGACCTAAATGTAAGGCCAGACACTATCAAACTCTTAGAGGAAAACATAGGCAGAACACTCTATGACATAAATCACAGCAAGATCCTTTTTGACCCACCTCCTAGAGAAATGGAAATAAAAACAAAAATAAACAAATGGGACCTAATGAAACTTAAAAGCTTTTGCACAGCAAAGGAAACCATAAACAAGACCAAAAGACAACCCTCAGAATGGGAGAAAATATTTGCAAATGAAGCAACTGACAAAGGATTAATCTCCAAAATTTACAAGCAGCTCATGCAGCTCAATATCAAAAAAAGAAACAACCCAATCCAAAAATGGGCAGAAGACCTAAATAGACATTTCTCCAAAGAAGATATACAGATTGCCAACAAACACATGAAAGAATGCTCAACATCATTAATCATTAGCGAAATGCAAATCAAAACTACAATGAGGTATCACCTCACACCGGTCAGAATGGCCATCATCAAAAAATCTACAAACAATAATTGCTGGAGAAGGTGCTGAGAAAAGGGAACACTCTTGCACTGCTGGTGGGAATGTAAATTGATACAGCCACTATGGAGAACAGTATGGAGGTTCCTTAAAAAACTAAAAATAGAACTATCATACGACCCAGCAATCCCACTACTGGGCATATACCCTGAGAAAAACATAATTCAAAAAGAGTCATGTACCACAATGTTCATTGCAGCTCTATTTACAATAGCCAGGACATGGAAGCAACCTAAGTGTCCATCGACAGATGAATGGATAAAGAAGATGTGGCACATATATACAATGGAATATTACTCAGCCATGAAAATAAACGAAATTGAGTTATTTGTACTGAGGTGAATGGACCTAGAGTCTGTCATACAGAGTGAAGTAAGTCTGAAAGAGAAAAACAAATACCATATGCTAACACATATATATGGAATCTAAAAAACAAAACAAAACAAATCGTCATGGAGACCATTACTGTCAGCTTTTATACAGTATATGCTTTAAAATGGACGTAGGGTAACTACAGTTACCTCATTCAGTTCTTACATCCCTGTGAGACTGACATTTTCCCCCTACTCTACAGATGAGCTTAGCAAGCTTCAGTAACTTGCCTCAGGTTACCTAGTAAGTAAGTCACCAAAGGGGAACTGGAACCAGGTGTGCCTGTGACTGCCAAAGCCCCGTGTAAGTGTGAACCCCAGTGCTACACAGTGAAACAAAGAGTCTTTTGATTAATTCTTAATAAACTGTTCTGGTTCTACCAGTAAGACCACCTCACTGCAGAAAAAACAGAAGCCAAAAGAACAACTGTTAATGTCTTTAGGCAAAACTTAGTAAGTTAAGTCCCCTACATACGAATGAGTTCCATTCCGACAGTGCGTTCGTAAGTCCAGTTTGGTCATAAGTCCAACAACATACTACCAGAGCAACACTTTTTTAAAAATAACTTTTAAAAATCACCTGAAAATTTAAAAATTTCATTAAATATATAGTTTCAGCATACCTCTAAATAAGAATTACAATTCATGTTACTAGCAAAAATACTGATGATACATAAAGAGTTAACAGTGCATTTCTCCCCAAAATATTAGGTCACGGTACCATTATGAAGTCTTCAAAAGGAAAATTTTCTCACATACTGAATTCTATATTCCATATTTTTCTATTAGCTCTTTTGCTTTAGAAATACAGGCACTCGTGGCATTTGCCTTTGATAATCCTAGAAAGATACAAACAGATTGACTCACTGACCGACGTTATTGGGAAATTAAGAAGGTTTGTTTCACTTATTTAAAAATTAACCACCTTGTTGAGGTTCCAAGCTTCCCACTTAGCCTTGCCTTTTAGATTTAACAGTCCTGGACACTCTGCCAAAAGGAGGACAGATATATTTTTAGAGTTACTTTTTACTCTATGCTTCTAGAAATACTGTTCAGTGAAACGTATTGTTAATTTTAAATGACAACCCAGTACCAGTATCTACATCTCCAATTACAGATTGTTTGTAGAGCCCATAGGGTTTAGTTCCTCATCATCTGGCCTGGTTTTCAGCTTCCTCATGTCTTCGCCCTCCTTTTCAAAATCAGCCTAAAGCAAAAAGGCACAAAGTGTGCATTTGCTAACTTTCGGCAGGTCCATCTGCTTTGGGGAAACTTAACGAGGAGGAGGGAGCTTTCAAACAGAAATGAACTATAACTGCTCTGGTTCCACCAGAATTATCCTAACTTATTTTAATTTGTGGACACTTCCCCTGGTCCTTACCTGCTACATAGACAATGTACCCACGTATTAGATATGGAGAACTAAACAATATTCTTAACACATTACTGACCAAAGATATATTAACACATCTTTTGTTACCCGAATGTTATTGACCAGAGACATTTCAATATTCATTTACATAACAAATCGCTGGCCACAGGCATTAGTTTCTGCAAAAATCTCCTGGTCAACAATGAGTTAACATTTAAAACGTTGAATTTATCTATGTTTAAAAACTGAAGAAGACATGAATAAATGGAAAGATATTCCATGTGCATGGATAGGAAGAATTAATAGTAGTAAAATGTTCATCCTACCCAAAGTCATCTATCAATACAAATTCAACTCAATTCCTATCAAAATTCCAATGGCATTTTTCACAGAAATAGAAAAAGCAATCCTAAAATGTGTATGGAACCATAAAAGCCAAAGCAATCTTGAGAAAGAAGAACAAAGCTGGAGGCATCATAATTCCTGATTTCAAACAATATTACAAGCTATAGTAAGCAAAACAGTATGGTATTGGCATAAAAACAGACACATAGATCAATGAGACAGAATCAAGAGCCCAGAAATAAACCCTTTGTATTTTATGACAAAGGAGCCAAAATATACAATGGGGAAAGGACAGTGTCTTCAATTAACAGTGCTGAGAAAACTGAAGAGAACATGCAAAAAAAAAAGAAACTGGACCCCATCTTACACCATATACAAAAATCAACTGAAAACGAATTAAAGATTTGAACATAAGACTTAAAACTGTAAAACAACTAGAAAAAGACAGAGAGTAAGCTCCTTGACGTCAATCTTAATGATTGTTTTTGGATTTGACACCAAGAGTAAAACTAGCTAAAGCAAAAATAAACAAAAGGGACTACATCAAACAAAAAAAGCTTCTCCACAGCAAAGGAAACCATCAACAAAATGAAAAGGCAACCTACTGAGTGGGACAAAATATTCGCAAACCATATGTCTAAGGGGCATTTGAATATATATATTCAAAATACATAAAGAACTCATATGACTCAAAAGCAAAAAAAAAAAAAAAAAAGCAAAAGAAAACAATCTGATTTAAAAATAGCCAGGAGATTTTTCCACAGAAGACATACAGGTGGCCTGAAAAGATGCTCCACATCATTAACCAACAGGGAAATGTAAATCAAAACAACAGTGAGATATCGCCTCATACCTGTCAGAATGGCTATCATCTAAAAGACAAGAAATAACAAGTGTTGAGGAGGGTGTGGAGAAAAGGAAACCCTATACGCTGTTGGTGGGACTGTAAAATTGGTGCAGCCACTGTGGAAAACAGTATGAAGTTTCCTCAAAAAATTTAAAAAGAACTACCATATGATCCAGCAATCCCACTTCTGGATATTTATCCAAAGGATATGAAATCACTAACTCAAAGGGATATCTGCACCCACTGTGTACACTGCAGCTGTATTTACAATAGCCAAGACATGGAAGCAACCTAAGTATCCATTGATGGATGAATGGATAAAGAATGTAATATATATATATATATATATATATATATATAGTATTCCATTATATAGATATAACAGAATATTAATCAACCATAAAAAAGAAAGAGCTATCGGGCTTCCCTGTTGGCGCAGTGGTTGGGAGTCCGCCTGCCGATGCAGGGGCGCCGGTTCGTGCCCCGCTCCGGGAGGATCCCACATGTCGCGGAGCGGCTGGGCCTGTGAGCCATGGCCGCTGAGCCTGCATGTCCAGAGCCTGTGCTCCGCAACGGGAGAGGCCACAACAGTGAGAGGCCCACGTACCACAAAAAAAAAAAAAAAAAGAAGGAGCTATCGACATTTGCAACAATATGGATGGACTTGGAGGACATTATGCTAAGTGAAATAAGTCAGACGCAGAAAGATAACTACTGTATGATCTCACTTATATGTGGAATCTAAAAATAAAAACAAACTAATAGAAACAGACAGCAAATCGGTAGTTGCCAGAGGTGGGGGGAACAATGGTTGAAGATGGTGAAAAGGTAAAAGAAAAACATGCAAAAAAATTATACCTGAGAAATTCCAACGCCAAGTTTTTCTTGTAAGTTAGAAGTATATAAATACAAGTTTCTATTAATTTTTTTAGATGGCATTACCTGCACTTTCATGAGCACGTCCTCCTCTTCTTCCAAAATCTACACTTTGCTGTATGCAGTAGTTTTGCTGTCAATGAATATCTTTGTCCAGGGCATTCATCTCCCAGTGCCTCTCTGACCACATGCTTCAACAGCAGTATTATTTATACCTATTGAGTGGACTAGCTAGTTTCTGAGGGCAGTACTTCTGATTGTGCTGAGTTGCCTGTATAGATTCCTTTAAAAATTGAGACCAAAACTTCTAAGACTTATTTCAATTGATTTCCAGAAAAGAGAAGTTGTTCAGTCAGCTGATTAGTGAAAAGAAACTGACTTCCCGGAAATTCTGTATATAAATACACTGAATAATAAACCTGTCCTCCCCACTCATGACTTACCTCTGAAAACCCCAACCTGCCTAGTTCCCAAGCCACTAGGGCTGACCCAGGGTTCTCAGCTCAGGGCTCGGCCAGCAGCCATCCCCTTCCCCTGGACTGTTCCACATAGGGATAAGGTGCTCCTAGCAGATTTATCCCTTTCTCCTTTTAACCTCTTAGTTTATATACAAAGGCTTTGCTGATTACTTTGAACAATGGAATTGTTCCTTTCTTTTTTTTCTCCATTTTTTCCCATTCTTTTCTTTTTTCCCTTCTTGTGTTATTTGTTTGAAATCAGGAGTAAGCGGGAATTGTCAGCAGCCTGGGTATGAAACAAGAGAGGTTCAAAGAAGCATTCTACCCCTACCCGCTACTTTCCTTCTCTGAAGCCAGAGCTCCCTTTTGATCCAAAGATCCAAAGACCTGGTAGAGAAAGTGGAGAGACCACTGTGACATCAGAATCCCTGTGATCTCAGCAAAATTGCTGGGTAAAACTTCCATCAAGCTCCAAAGACAGGACAGTAGCACAACTAGAATAGTTGTATTGCAATGAACAAAAATCACTTGTAAGCCAGAGACCAGGGTCTCTACCCTAAATATCCTTGAAAATAGCCCAGCCACCTAATCGATCTTTATGGGGATCTGAGAAGCATGGGTACATGTGACTAGGATGAAGCACAGACCCCTGCCTCATCTGAGTTTTTTTCTAGGAAATTGTCAGCTGCTTTATAGATAATATCATGGTTAAGAACACAAGCCCTGGACCTAGACTGCCTTGGTTTGACTCTCAGCTTCAGCACTTAAGAGCTGGGTGGGTGGTGGTCTTGGGCAGGTTACTTAACCTCTGTGTGTCTGTTTCTTCATCTGAAATATGGGACAATATGCTACAATACCACCACCCACCCACTTGTAAAACTTATTTATGAGGGTATAAGTTGACAACAACACATGCAAAATATTTTAAATAGTGCCTGGCACATAATGAGTGTTCAATAAAGTACAGCTGCTATAATTTTTATTATAAGGCTTTTTGAAAAAAAAAGTTCTAGAATAAAATGCAAAAAGTACTTGCAATGAAGCAAGATGTGAAAAGTGCTTTTTATGATTTAACAAAGGATACAGCATTGTTAGTATACACTCAGCTTTTAGAAAAAAATGAATAGAAAATATATACTAAAACGTGTCAATACTAATTGCCTCTGATTATTGGTAAGTTTCCTGTTTGTTTGTTTACTGTCTGTACTCTCTAAATTTCCTATAATGTGCACATATCGTGTCTATAACAAGGACAAAGTTAAAATGCTACATTACTGCCCTCAGCTTCCTAAGGGCAGAACAGGGCTAGGCTGTCCAAAGGCATAGGGATCCTTCCCTGCAGGGTTGGCAGGCATCTCAGGTGTTGTTTGCTGTCAGGTCTCGTGCCATTTTCCAGTGACAGCAACTCAGTTCCTTTTGGCAAGCTAAGCCTCGATTAGAATTCTAAGGCTTCTTAAAAACCATGCTAAGTCCCTGCCTTCCAGGAAGAGGTTTCTGGAAAATTGTGCTTCACGTTTTGAGGGTAGGGAACCATTTGGCGATCCCATGAATGTCTCGGACCCACTCCACCCAAGAATGCAGCCCCTGACAGTTTCCCAGGCAATTTCAGGGGTCCCCTCCCTCCTCCCTCCCCAGGTAGAGAGAAGCCCGTTCCAGAGCAGGGCCCAGGACCGCT
>NW_006787833.1:2482644-2498926 GCF_000442215.2 Lipotes vexillifer | reverse complement strand
CGCTCTTCCTCTCCAGCATGCCCTTCCCTGGTGTCCCGACTTGATACACTCCTGCTGTACATGGTAGTTCCAATGTACAGCTCCCCCGGTCCAACCACGACGAGCTGCCGTGGGAAAAACATTGGCCTTGCATCAGGATCCTGGATTTGAATCTAGCTTTGAGACACACTGCCATTGGGACTCTGCACAAGCCATGAAGTTCCTCTGAGATTCAGCTTCAGCCAAAAAAAGGATAATATCAACCTCAGCAGGGAAGTGTGAGGATTAAACAAGATTAATAACGTAAATATTCTTGATTTCATTCTGTTAACTCTGCCCACCCAGAGCTCATCACTTGTATCATACTATTCGCCACACATTGAACATCCCTGATGGGCCAGGCCTTGGCTGAGCACACAGGGATGAGCAGGGCAGCCAGCTCTCACAGATCTAGGCGTCTAGCGGGAGATGAGCGGGTCACAGTGACCATGGGATACCTGCTCTAACGGAGGAGCAGCGGGTGCTCTGGGACCACAGAGGAAGGAGCCGCAGCGGGTGTGGAAGAAGCTTCGCAGAGGAGGTGGTGCTTGGCTGAGCCTGGGTGTCGGCGCCTGGGCGATGGACAGAGGCAGGGAAGGGTTCCAGGCAGCCCCGGACAGCATTTATTAGGACCCGGCACAAAGCCTGCTGGAAACGTATTTATTTGCTCCCCCACGCAACCATGCTAGAGGACAGGCACAAACATTCATCTTGGTAGCAAGAGCCTTGGCAGGTGGTAGGAACTCATCTGAGCCCTGTACCTCCTTGTTGAAGGAATGCATGATACGTGAATGGATATTAGGAGGGCCCAAAAGTTACCATAGGTGAGCAACAGCTTTAGAGGTACAGCTGTTTACATTCGATTCCAAGCATTCTGGGCCAAAGGGAAAGTTTCATGTTCCCGCGCTGCTGTAGACCTGGGCTCAATGCTTTTGGTGAGCAATTTCAGCCTCCGCTGAGCTGACTCTCCTGGAGCTGGGTCCTCAGCATCCCGGCTGAATGGGCGTGCACTTCATTTCCCCCGCAACCGTGCTCGAGGCTCTTCAAAACAACTGCCTTAAGGCCTCTCCTCAGACCTGCTGTTCATGTTTTCAGGTTTCACAAGGCCCCCTGACCCCGCCCCTAATGTAGCTGTGACCCCCGTGTCACCACCGACACTCACATCGGGTGTATTCTGCCATGCACCCAATGCAGACACTTAAAACGTTTTAAAGAATATTTAGTTTTGACAAAACGCTCATAATACAAAAAAAAAAAAGAGCAAAACTATATAAATAGCAAAATCGGTATGTGTATAAACACGCACATATATATGCACATGTGCACATAGACAGTTAACGTGGTTATCACTTGCGTGAAGGAACACCTGGTGGTTTTACCTTATATTTGTGCTTTCCCGCAAATTTCCACACTGAACATTTTTTTCCCAAAGATCATAAAAACAGTATTTTTAGATCGTGGTTTTCCAGACTGCACTTGCCCCTGGACACACCAAGGAGCCAGGGGCGCGGGTGAGACCGCAGGCGCCCACCCCTTCTTCTCCAGGATGGGAAGAGCCGGAGGATCAGGGCCCGCTGGGTCTTCCCGGAGCAACTCGGCGCCCGCCCTCCCCCTCGGCCCATGCCTATTGTGCGTCTACCAATCCCCGGGGTTCACAAGAGTTGCCATAGGGAGCTAGGTTCGCCGTCAACAGCTGGCACCGCCGCTGGCTACCGGCAACCACGGGGCCGTCGCGATGGGGTGGGCGTGTCTCGGGGTCCCCGCAGACGGCTTGCGGGGGCGAGGACCCTGGGCTGCCCGAAGCGCCGTGCCATCCGGGGGGTATCACGCCGGCCCCACGCCCCACTCGAGCGCTTCCCTGCAGGAAGCACGCCTCTCCCCACTCCCCGCGGCCGGCGCACCCCCAGCTCACCTGCGGGGACACGGTGGCGCGACGCCCGAACGCTGCGCCACCCCAGGCGCTGGGTTCCCCCGACGCCGCGCCCTGCCGCTCCTTAAAGGGCACCGCGCCTCCGCCCGCCGGCTCCCATTGGCCGTGCTCTCGGGCCCGGCCGTCTCCCATTGGTCGCTGCCCTTGGAGGGCGGGGCTGGGGGGGTGAGCGGCGCCCGCCCTGCCCGCCCTGCCCGCGGCGCCTGGCTGGGCAAAACTAAGGGACAGGAATTCAAATGAGTTCTACTCCGCCTCTGGCTCGCTGCCCTATTCTTTCTCAAGAGGTTGTTTGCAGGAAATCCAGAGAGGTCTGTCTCCCCGGGGCACGGACCTCACTTGGGATTTCTTTTGATATGTATCTCTGTCCTCTGCATGATTCCTAAAAACCTGGAAGGCAGGCAGGTGTTTCTTCGGACCTCTCTGGTCTCCCCACCGGTCTCTACGCACAGCCCATCAGGAATGAAAAAGGCTGGTAGTTTCTCTTTTCTCCTCGTTAGGCCACTTAGATTCTGAACACGCGCTGCAAACACCCCGAACTGATTTTCAATTAGGGTAAAAGCACAGGACTCTTCAAGGTGACCCCATTCTCCAGGGGAACAAACCCAGCGTCACTCCAAGTCTGCAGACACAGAATGGGGTTTTGATTCACATTTGATTAAATTTTCAAAGAACTGGAACTGCATTTTCTGGTCTTCCGAGGAGTTCATTTCGGACTCTATATTTACATAGAAGCCTTAGTGGGGCAACGTGACTGGAAGAAACGGCAAACAGTTTTAAGAAAGTTACTGATTTGAAATGTCTAACAATGCAACGACGTATAGCAATTCGAGGCCCCGAAACACTGTAGCTTGTTTTTGCATAAAATTACATTTTAAAATTATTTGCTATTTTTTCATGTAAATCCCTTGGTTTTTTATTTTCTCCTCGAAAATATTTTCATGGTGAAATCAATGAGTTTCCAAATAAAGAAAACAAATTTTAGAAAAATGTACTGGGGGGAATTCCCTGGCAGTCCAGTGGTTAGGACTGTGCACTTTCACTGCTGAGGGCCCCATTCGATCCCTGGTCGGGGAACTAAGATCCCACAAGCCTTGTGGTGTGGCCAAAAAAAAAAGAAAGAAAGAAAGAAAGAAAGAAAGAAAAGAAGAGAAAGAAAAATGTACTGGGCAGGATTTTTTCCCCTTTCTTTCTAATTTCCCGACTATGAGAAACACAAAGGCGCAAAGGAAACAGGAGCTTAAGAACAGCGAGCACTCTTGTCTGCTGCGGAGAGCCCTGTTTATCAGTGTGTCAGCAGGGAAATACTGCAATGAGGTCCAATATCGGTGTGCATCTGCAGCCGAGATAATTTGGCGTTATAGTCATTATAAGAAATCAGAAGAAGAGGAGAGAGAAGATATACTGTGCTCCATTTTATTCTCTAAGTCTAGAATGTTCTTTTAAGAACTCTTTTCAAAACATGTTCTTCTCTTGTGTTACCATCCTCCGACTGGATGCCAGAGCCATTGCTGGCCTGTCTCAAGGAGCAAAAAGAAAGAGACAATGGAAACACTGGTGTCCTCTATTCAGCGAAAATAACATACCAGGTAAAGTGAAAACTCAGCTTTGTGGAACCCTTACGGAGTCAGTCAAGTTGGACAGTCAAGTTCTTTTTTTTTTTTTTACTATGTAATTAAATATTGATTATAAACCAGTATGCATACATACATAAGTAAAATTTTAAAAATAAAGGGCACATGTATGAACATACCGCCAGTTTAAGAAATAGAACATTCCCTTTACCTTTGTGACTCTCCTCTTTCCAATCCATCCTGCCTTATTCATTCATTCATTCAAATAGTTACTGAGTGCCAACATGAGCCAGGCACCATTCTAGGTTTCTGAGAATCATCAGTCAGCAAAACAAACAAGGATCCCTATCCTTGTGTCACATCCTGGTAGGGGATGACAGATAATAAACACATATAATAAGCAGATTATATAGTCTATTAAAAGATGTTAGGTGATAGGTGCTATTTTTAAAAAGAGCAGAGCAAAGGGATGGAGAATCTTGTGTATGTAGAGTGAGGAGATGACTTGCAACTGTAAATACGGTAATCAGGGTATGCCTCTTGGGAAGACGACATTTGAGTAAAAATTGAAGGAGATGAGGGAGCTGACCTGGAAGATCCCTGGGGAAGCGTTTCCCTTGCAAAAGCAGCATCCAGTACAAAGGCCCTAAGGAATGAGCTTCCTGGCAGATGTGAGGAACAGCGAGGGGCCGGCGTGGCCAGAGCAGAGGAGCAAGAGAGGAGGTGAGAGCGAAAGAGATGGAGACCAGATCATATGAGACCTTGCACAAAGGCATCTGGCTTCAAGCGGGAGTGAAACAGAACCACTGAATGGTTTTGAGTGAGGACTGACATGATCTGACTTACTTTTTTAAAGGATCACTCCTGTAGCTATTACTCTTTTTTAAAGGATCACTCCTGTTGCTATGACTACAAAGAACAAGGTTGGAAGCAAGATTCTTACTGTAATAATAATCCAGGGGAGAACTTATGGGGGTCTCCAACTCAGGTCGTAGCAGCAGAGGTAGTGAGAAGTCGTTCAGATTCTGGATGTATTTTGAAGGTAGAGTCAACAGGAGTCCCTGAGAGATTCTACGTGCAATGTGAGAAAGAGAGGCGTCAGGATAACTCCAAGATGCTTTTCCCTGAGTAACTGGAGGGACCATAGGTGGAGTGGGCTTGGTGGGGTGGCAAAGGTCAGAAGTGGAGTTTTGGACATGCTGCGTTTGAGATATCAGACACCCAAGTGGAGACACCGAATAGGCAGGTAGATATTCAAGTCTCGACTGGGCTGGGTATATAAATCTGGGACTCATGGTCATAGAGATGGTGTTTAGAACCTGGAGACAGGATGGCCCTGGAAAAGAAACGTGTATAGAGGAGCAAAGGAGAGAGAACTGAGGAGTGAGCCATGGGAAATCGCAACGCCAAATGTTTGGGGAGGAGACGAAGAAGCAGCAAAGGAGGCAGAGAAGTGATCACTCAGGGAAGAGAAAGACCAAGAGAATGCGGTGCTGAGAAAGCTTAAGGAGTGAGAAAGCGTGTTAGGTTAGATGAGGACTGAGAATTAACAACGGGATTTAGGTCACTGTCAAGATCACTGATGACCTAAAGGGACGTTTTGGATGCAGTCATCGGGGGAAGGGGGCAAGCCTGATTAGAGTGGGTTTAGGAGCAAACACGAGGGGCAACATGGAATAGTTAGAATCGTTTTTTGGCTCTGCATTTGTTTATCCCTCCACCTACATCACACTGTCTTTTCTTGGGGGGGGGGAGGGGGATGCCTTCTGTCTTTGTTTCTGCCGCACGGGCTTTCTCTAGTTGCGGCGAGCGGGGGCTACCCTTCGTTGCAGTGCACGGGCTTCTCATTGCGGTGGCTTCTCTTGTTGCGGAGCACGGGCTCTAGGCGCGCGCGGGCTTCAGTAGTTGTGGTGCACGTGGGATCTCTCCAGACCAGGGACGGAACCTGTTACAATGGTGTGTTAATTTCTGCTTTATAACAAAGTGAATCAGCCATATATATACATATATGCCCATATCCTCTCCCTCTTGCATCTCTCTCCCACCCTCCCTATCCCACCCCTCTAGGTGGTCACAAAGCACCGAGCTGATCTCCCTGTGCTATGTGGCTGCTTCCCACTAGCTATCTGTTTTACATTTGGTAGTGTATATATGTCCATGCCACTCTCTCACTTCGTCCCAGCTTCCCATTCCCCCTCCCCATGTCCTCAAGTCCATTCTCTACATCTGTGTCTTTATTCCTGTCCTGCCCCTAGGTTCTTCAGAACCTTTTTTTTTTTTTTTTTTAGATTCCATATATATGTGTTAGCATACGGTATTTGTTTTTCTTTTTCTGACTTACTTCACTCTGTATGACAGACTCTGGGTCCATCCACCTCACTACAAATAGCTCAACTTCGTTTCCTTTTATGGCTGAGTAATAGTCCATTGTATATATGTGCCACATCTTCTTTATCCATTCATCTGTCAATGGACACTTAGGTTGCTTCCGTGTCCTGGCTATTGTAAATAGAGCTGCAATGAACATTGTGGTACATGACTCTTTTTGTATTATGGTTTTCTCAGGGTATATGCCCAGTAGTGGGATTGCTGGGTCATATGGTAGTTCTATTTTTAGTTTTTTTGAGGAACCTCCATACTGTTCTCCATAGTGGCTGTTATCAATCTACATTCCCATCAACAGTGCAAGAGGGTTCCCTTTTCTCCATGCCCTCTCCAGCATTTATTCTTTGTAGATTTTTTGATGATGGCCATTCTGACCGGTGTGAGCTGATACCTCATTGTAGTTTTGATTTGTATTTCTCTAATGATTAGTGACGTTGAGCATTCTTTCATGTGTTTGTTGGCAATCTGTGTATCTTCTTTGGAGAAATGTCTATTTAGGTCTCCCGCCCATTTTTGGATTGGGTTGTTTGTTTTTTTGATATTGAGCTGCATGAGCTGCTTGTCAATTTTGGAGATTAATCTTTTGTCAGTTGCTTCATTTGCAAATATTTTCTCCCATTCTGAGGGTTGTTTATGGTTTCCTTTGCTGTGCAAAAGCTTTTGAGTTTCATTAGGTCCCATTTGTTTATTTTTGCTTTTATTTCCATTTCTCTAGGAGGTGGGTCAAAAAGGATCTTGCTGTGATTTTGTCCGAGTGTTCTGGTAGGCGGATTCTTAACCACTGTGCCACCAGGGAAGCCCCCATCACACTGTCTTGATCATTAAAGCCTCTCAAGTTTGTTCTTCTTCCGGAAGGATTGTCTTCGGCACTTTGCTCTTCTATAGAAATTTTAACATCCATGAGTCAAGTTCCATAGAAGAAAGTTCTTGAATTTTTCTTGGCATTGCACTGAAACTCTAACACATAAAACAAGTTGGCAAAGCATGCTCTCATTTTTGTATTCTGGAATTCATCACGTAGAATGCAAAAAATTGCAAAGGAGAGGTCACCGAGCAGCCAGTGACATTTGAGCTGACTTTTTTCTTGCTGTCTCCCTCACTTCCAATCCCTGGGGTAAAAGCCCACTTTCGAAACACAAGGAAACTTGGCCGCTTATCCCATGGCTTCTCCACCCTGCAGCCAGAGTTAGTGTCCTGTCATGCAAAGGGCATCCTGCACCCCTGCTGCCTGCATGTTTCAGGGACCTCCCAGCTCTCTTATGATAAACCCCAAACTCTGTGTGTCATACAGGTGGCTCTAATGCTCGTCAGGCCCTCGGTAAAGCTCACCTATGAGATTTTCCCGGGAAGAACCCCTTCAGGGCTCTGATACGGTACCAAACTGCCATCTCGCCACACTGGCTCCCTTCACCCACAAGCACGGCAGAAGAGCTGGCGAAGGACCAGCAGCAGAGGGAGGCAGCCCCGACGCAAACGGAGCTCCTGGAGGCTCGCGTCTCCCTGGAGCCTCCCGGCCACCTTTTGAAGGTGAAGCTGCAGTGAGTCTTGGAGGGAGTGCTTTCCAAACCCGCGGAGGTGTGTCTGTCCACTGAAACGGGACTCCGCTGAGCGATGGCCGTGACCGGCTGGACCCCTGCGCAAGGTCCTCTCGGCCGGGCTGCCCTGCATCCACAGAAGCGCAGGTTTCCTGTTCAGCCCTCACTGGCCGCGGTTTCCTTCCGGCACCTGGTCGATCTTCGGCAGCTTCTCACTGGGCTCATGATCTTCAAGTGTAGTGAGCGCGGCCTGGCCTCCCCACGTGCTTTCTTTTTCCCTGCCTCTGTTCTCGCTCCACGAGGTGTGAGTGCCTGCCATCGGCCTCTGCTTCGGGTTCCTTCTGACAAACCTGAAACACGGCTGTTTCAGGATGAACTTGAACTCGAACCTGGTGAAGAAAAGCCCCCTGCTGGTCCTTCGGAGGAAAGGCTGGGCTGGCTTATCCTTCGGAGGTTGCCCAGTGGATGGAGTTTCCTTTGGACACAGCCTGGGGCAAATTGGTTCTTTCTGTGGCTCTGCCACTACTTCTGATGTGTGGGGGGAAGAAGGGGCCAAAGGGCCGCACTTGGGAGTCTGTGCTGGGCTGGGGACATATCCCAGCTTCCCTCTGTGGGGCACAGCCCTGAGGCCTCGGTGAGCCGCACTGCTTGGATCCCCATGCAGGCGGGGCTTTGTCAGGGAGACTGGGGTGTGGAGGGGTGCAGAGGCCGTGGAGCCCTTGACCTTGGCACAGTTAGGCCATCTTTGCCCTTCTGCGTGGAGGCCTGGCCAAGGCCGGCCTGCTCCCGAAGCAGGGGGTTCCTGCGTTGATTTGTGCTGGTGGAGAGGACGCTGTCCCTGAAGGTGCGGTGCTCTCTTCCCCTCCTTGGCTTGGCTGCTGCCTCCCACCCTGACACCTGGTCCTCCTCAGGTGGCTCGTGTTCTGCGCTGCTCCTCTGAGTATTCGTAGGGTGGGAGTTAGTGGCTGGGGCAGCCGGCTAGCTGCCACCCCACTGCTGTGTGTTGGCAGAAACTTCAGGTGGGTCCTCGGCGTGCTGCCGTTGGTTAGATCCACTGGAGCCGGGGGTTCAGGGCAGTGACGTGCCCTCCTGCTCAGCTCTCTTGTGCCTCAGAAGCAAACACATGGCCAGCACTTGGTTGTGCTTCTGGCCATCAGCGAGCCTTGGATCTCTTCCATGTTGTCACACATGGACACCATCAACTCAGTTGGCCAGGGTTCCTGGTAGTCAGAGAGTGGCTCCACAGAAGGCTTTAGTTCATCTTCATGACCTGCTTTCGTCCATGGATCTTTCTGGATGGGCTCTAAAGTGCCTTTCGTGCTGGAATTGAGAATGAGGAATTTCTTGAGCAGTTTTTCACATCTCCTGGACGTGTGAAAGGGCATATGGTATATACCACTGACTACCCTCTCCTGCCACTTCTTGAAGGCAGGGGTCCATCAAAAGGCAGGGGTCTGCTGACCAGTATATATAGGATGACCCTCAGACGCCACACATCTACTGTGGGCCATCTTATTTGGACCTACAAGTGTTCCAGGGCAGCATCAAGGGGGACTGCCAACGAACGTATCCAGCTTGTTGCCAAAGGTGAATTCGTTGCTGAAGCCAGTCTCCAAACTTGATTTTCATATCAATATCCAAAAGTAGGTGTTCTGCCTTTAACTCTATGAATAACGCACTTCTGGTGACAGTACTCCACTGATGGAATGTGCCAGGACCTCTTTTCCTTGTGGACTTCCATGAACCACTAGGTACTCAAACACATCTCTTCCACTGAGTACTTCCTGACAAGGCAGAGTAGATCACTACAAATAATTGTTTGGGGATGGCTCAAGTCCTTCATGATTCTTACTTCAACAGACCATCTCTGGAGTTTTGAGGAGTTTGGCTAAGCCTTGTCAATGATCTTCATGACTACCTCTTTCCCAAGTCAGGATGTACTGGGCCATCTTCGCTTGGTCAGGTTGCCCTTGGCGATGGTCTTGACTGCCAGTGGTTGTCAATATGGTGTCCTCCTCAGCAGCGATGGCTGAGATGACTGCAGCATGTTGGACTTACTGCTGACCTGGGAGTCAAGGTGTCCCAAGGTCAACTTAAAATTGGGGAAAGCTGGTCAGAAACTTGACCCAAATCACCTCAAAAGAAAATCACTTCCAGACTCCCCCTGATGAACTGATCTTTATAATGGAACCAAAACATAATGCCAGACGTCAAATAAACAAAACCAAATACTGAGAAACCTTAGTAAAAGGAAAGAGAGAAAACATAATTTTAAAAAGAAAAAAGTGAAAAAAGAAGAAAAAGATGAAAATGTGAAAAAAATTTTTAAAAAAAAGAAGGAAAAAAGAACAAAGAAAAAAATGGGGGAAAAAAAAGTAAAAATTAGTAACAGACAAAAACCCCACCATATCAATGAGAAAAGTTGGTCAGAGTTCTTCCAGTCACTGAAAACCAGCATCATGAGCTAGAAGAACTGAAAAGTAGCCCAGCCAGGGCGCTAAATAAAGGTTCAAAATTTCATAACAATGGCTTCTTGTGAGGCCATACCAAGAAATGGGCCCAACCAAGCTGGGCATCATCACAGTGGTTTTCTCACTTGTGGACTCTAAAACACTTTATTCTTTTAAATAAATTATTGAGCCCCCCGCCCAAGAGCTTTTTAATTAACGGGTTATAGCTATAAACATTTACCTTATTAGAAATTAAAACCTGGGGACTTCCCTGGTGGCGCAGTGGTTAAGACTCCATGCTCCCAATTCAGGGGCCCTGGATTCGACCTCTGGTCAGGGAACTAGGTCCCACATGCATGCCGCAACTAAGAGTTCGCATGCCACAACTAAGGAGCCAGCGAGCTGCAACTAAGGAGCCTGGCTGCCGCAACTAAGACCCAGCACAACCAAATAAATAAATAAATTTTAAAAAAAGGAAATTAAAACCTGTAGGATGCTTCAGCAGCGTTTTCATTTCTAGTTTGAAAAGCTATAATAATGTTTGGCTTTGAAGAGCTCATACTAGCTACACTGAAATAAAAGTTGTATATGAAGCAAACTTCATTTTTCAAAGATTTTCTTTTGAACATAGGTTAAAATTTTCTACTGATTTTATTTTTTTTCCTGCTTTGTTACATTTTCTATGATGAGTTTAACATTATTATTTTACTAGTCACTAATCAGAAATATCAGCTTTTTCCATAAATATAAGTGGTTTTAAATGATACATTAACTACTATGATACGGTTCTCCATCTCTGCTATGTGGTTTTGTGTGATTGGCTGAATTTGTTCATGGTCTGATTGGCCTAAACACCTGTCAATGATGAATATTCACAAGTAAGGAAGTGAAAAGACTCACACTGGTGTTGTATATTTGAAATGAGTCTATTAGTGCTACCAAATCCATTACAAACTGGTCCATGGGGAGAAAATCAAAACAGGATTCTTAGTACCTTCTGACTGAAAGATGAGGTCAAGCCACTTCTAAGCTAGTAAAGTTAGAAAGTCAGTGATGTCCTAACACTGAATTAGTGATTACGGTACAGGTGATTATGTCACAACTTTATATGAATAAATAATTTTATACAAAAACATTTTAATAAATATAATTTACTGAAACAACAAACAACCAGTACAACTACCCAAAACAAACAACTAAGTAGGCATAGCCTAGACATGGAAGGTTACATTTCACATCATTTTAAAGTTAGGATTTTTGAAGAGAACTCCTTGCAGAAAACTAACCAGGGGCCTCCCTCATGGCGCAGGGGTTGAGAATCTGCCTGCCAATGCAGGGGACACAGGCTTGAGCCCTGGTCCGGGAAGATCCCACATGCCGCGGAGCAACTAAGCCTGTGCACCACAACTACTGAGCCTGTGCTCTAGAGCCCGTGATCCACAACTACTGAGCCTGCATGCCGCAACTACTGAAGCCCGCATGCCTACAGCCCATGCTCCACAACAAGAGAAGCCACCGCAATGAGAAGCCCATGCACCACAACAAAGAGTAGCCCCCGCTCGCCGCAACTAGAGAAAGCCCGCGCTCAGCAACGAAGACCTAATTCAGCCAAAAATAAATAAATAAAATGAATAAATTTATTAAAAAAAAAACTAACCAGAATGATTTCACTGTAACAAGTTTCAGAAAAAGACAGTATCTGACAGGAGGCACTTTTACTTTCATTTGGTTTAATATTTATATTTTTAGAGTTTTCAAAGTAAAGTTTCATAAATATCTTCCAGCTTTTACCCAGCCTAACAAGATATAATGGCTAGCTCAGAGCTTTGTCTTCTCAAGGTACCACTGCCCACAATGTTCTATTTGTTTAATGTTCCTTGTTAAACTTGTGTCATTTCTAGCCTTGGTTTCAATGATAACACATAGACAGGGCTGAATTAAAGTACACATGGCTCATAATTTTGTTTCCACCCTGCTCGTTTGGTTATCATATTGCATGTGTTTTACATATGCATGTCCAATTAATATATTCTACAACTGAACTCCATTAAACAAAATGGCTCCCTACTGGGGATATCATTGGTTCCCCACCTAGCAGCCTTCCCCCTTCGTTTTTGTCAACAATCCTACTTCTGTTTAGTTATGGAGCCATGATATGCTCGGGGTCCATCTCCAAGAGAAGGCTCATAATTGGTCTCAGCCAGTCGTTTTTGACTCATTCACCTCCGCCAGTGACTGGTGTAGGTGTGAGCATGTGACCAATGCTGTCCAGTGAGCCACAGAGGAAGTCTGTCTGGGCTTCTTAGGAAGATTTTTCTTTCTGATAAAAAGAAAGAAATGCATGAGGGAACTTACTGCCACCCACCACATGGTTGTGTAGGATGTGATTGGAGCTGTCACCACTAAACCGTGAGCTTGAGAGGACAAGCTTGAGGGCCAGTGCCAGAATTCAGAGGATGGCAAAGGACAAGTACAGAAAGCCCTTGGAATTTTGCTGAGATGCTGTATAGTCAAATGAGCCAATCACGGAAAAGATCCAGACTTTAACGACAGATAGTAACTATTGAATAACAACTTTCAGGAGGATGCTTTGTTACCTGCAGACTGAAAAGGTCATTGATTTTGCAGCTCATCACTAAAGTTCTTCTAGTCACTTATTTTAAATTAACTGATTACTGTTTGTATAACAATTGTTATGTATGATATAGTAACAATCACACTGTGATGGTTAATTTTATGTGTCAACTTGACTGGCCCGATTAAACATTATTTCATTATCTCTTTGTGTGTCTCTGGGGGTGTTTCTGGATGAGATTAGCAGTTGAATCAGTGGACTCAGTAAAGTAGATCCCCCTCCCCAATGTGGGTGGGCATCAGCCAATCCACTGAGGGCCTGAATAGAACAAAAGTCAGAGGAAGGAGGTATTTCCTTCCTTGTTTCTTGCTTCCCTGATTGAGCTGGGACATCCCATCTCACCTTCTCCTGCCCTTGGACTGGGATTCACACCATCAGCTCCCCTGATTGTCAGGCCATTGGGTTTAAACTGGAACGACATCACCAGCTTTCCTGGGTTCCCAGTTGGCAGACAGCAGATTGTGGCACATCTCAGGCTCCATAATTCACGTCTGTTATCTCCTACTGGTTCTACTTCTCTGGAGAACTCTAATACACACACACAGAGCGAGATTAGGATGCCACAGAGGGAAAGAAGAATCTGGTGCTCAATTCTCTTATATTCTTCTATTGACAAACTTTCTTGTTAGCAACTTTCTTTCATCAAAAAATTGTGGCTAATGACATAACTTATCACCAAGTCTCTTAAATCATTCTTACATCATGGCAAGCATATAAATCTAACCACAGTCCAATTCTAGAATGAATATAAAAATAACGTTTTATATTCAAAGATCAAGTTGAGGTTCTACACGGTAAAATAACGGTAACAGCTATTATTAAAAAGTAAACTGATTAGAATAGGATACCAAATATATGAGTTAAAGTGATAACTTGAAGACTATGCTTGGGAAATATGGGGAAAAATGTTATATGGAAAGAAAATGAGAACACAAAATTTAATCTATATCATTTAACAATGTAAGTGCACACTTAAATGTGAAACCAATTATAAGGAAACACTGAAAGGAAATGTGTTTTGAAGTAATTGGGTCATGGGACAATTTTTTTCCTTTTTACTTTTTTGTTGCAATGTTTGTGTGATACAAATGGGAGAGAAATCACCTTTGAAATGTAGTCATTCATTTTAGCAAAATTGTTGTGGAAATTATATTGATTAGTCTTAAAAATAGAACAGAAGCACTAAAATCATAGAGGCTTAAGTTGTTTTTTTTTTTTTTTTTTTTTTTCGGTACGCGGGCCTCTCACTGTTGTGGCCTCTCCCGTCGCGGAGCACAGGCTCCGGACGCACAGGCTCAGCGGCCATGGCTCACGGGCCCAGCCGCTCCGCGGCATATGGGATCTTTCCGAACCGGGGCACGAACCCGCGTCCCCTGCATCGACAGGCGGATGCTCAACCGCTGCGCCACCAGGGAAGCCTGAGGCTTAATTTTTATTAACCTAATTCCTAATTCAGATTGTCACTAGATTAATCAATTCCATTTACTAAGCAGTTTGTATGTGCCAGGCACTGTACTAAGCATTTTGAGTAGATTATTTCTTCTAATCCTCACAACAGGAACTATTTTTATCACTTCATAGACAGGGTTAATTAGTTTGCTTTGTGACTAGTTAGTGATGAACTTAAGATCTCGACCTTACCTGGTCTTGCTCCAGAGCCATGGATGTAGTGGCTGCGAATTTTCATAGAGCAAATACAAGCAGAGAAGATGCTCAAGCTACAAATCTGAAACCTTAGGGGTATAAAAACTTAGACATATTTTTTTTCCCATTACTCTAGCATTTCAATCAGACACGTGTTTCTATTTGTCTTATAGCTTAAAAACTAGATCTGAGAAGACTTTATTTTTATTATTTTTTTAGATTTTAAAATATTTATCAGATTACTTTTAAAACATAAGATTCGCAAATATTTCATTCTTTTAAAATTATAATTATCTTCCACTTTGATTGAATAATTTCTCATCTTTTTACCCAAAAATTTCTACCGAGAGCTTTAAAACCTTATAATTGGTGGCATTACTTAAAAGGTGATTTACATTCATTATTTAACTTTGAAATGATACTTTGTCATTTCTTAAATCAGCATGGGTTCATTGAATGTTTGAGAGGCACTCTGTAGGACTAAGTCTTTAGCCTATAATTTTACAGTAGATGAAGTACAATGTTTTCATTACTTTGAAAAAAAAATAATGACTTTGCAGTTGACTCTTACATTTAACATTTTAATCTCAGCTTTGCCACCATTAAGTATAACTGTTTGCACTGACCACATAAGAAGCCAAAAAATTACTGGGTCCAAGGTTAACCTAATTCAATTTAAATCTAACAAAGATAACCATAATTAGCAATTTACCACAACAAAAGCCAGAGCTATTACTTTCAAAACTGTATCGATTTGGGAGTAATTAGCCTTCAAATTTAAAACATTATTCTGGGGGTGCTGAAGCTCTTTCAAGAGTTTAATAGTTTCAAGGGTTGAGTGATTTATGAAGTCCAAGCTATTACCTAACACAGGTAACACTGTGGTTGGACCTACTGTCTGAATCTTTATAAATAGATCTTTTTTTCACTTGATCTGCCTTAGAGTCTAGGGTCACAGCCTTTATCAGTGGTAGCATAAAGGCTAGTCCCCACCAAAAATTTTAAGTATTTAAAAAAATAAATTTATTTTATTTATTTTTATTTTTTGTCTGTGTTGGGTCTTTGTTGCTGCACGTGGGCTTTTGCTAATTGCGGTGAGTGGGGACTATTCTTTGTTGCGGTGCGCCAGCTTCTCATTGCGGTAGCTTCTCTTGTTGCAGACTATGGGCCCTAGGCATGCGAGCTTCTGTAGTTGCAGCATGCGGGCTCAGTAGTTGTGGCTCGCGGGCTTAGTTGCTCCATGGCACGTGGGATATTCCCAGACCAGGGCTCGAACCCATGTCCTCCGCATTGGCAGGCAGATTCTTAACCACTGTGCCACAAAGGAAGCCCCCAAATTTTAAGTATTTATTAAAAAATCACAAGACACGAGTTTCTTGCTTTCCAATGCCCAAAACACCCATCTTGTTTCTAATGAATAAGGCGGCAGACATGATAGAAACAGGGCAGAGATGAATCAGGACAGTCAGTGACATTTCAAGAACAGAGGAATTCTGTTGGGCAACGAGGTCGGGCTGCCCAAAACTGTTTGTGATCTGAGACCAGTTTAGAACTGCATGTTTGCAACTCATCATGACGATTTCTTACTATTCATTTTATGAAACCAAAGCCTGTTGTTACACTCAAACTCTTAAATTCGTTCTTTTTAATTTTTCTCATGGTGATTTTAAAAAAAATTGCACTTTACCCCGTCTAACCTGTAATACTCTGACCACACGCATAGCTTTCCGTTTTGTTTACGGCCAGTCGGGTACTATGTCGGTGATGAAAACTGAAAACACAGAAACTAGACCAAAGAATGGGAAACAAAACGAGCAGTGAAGAAGAGATTGAGAAAAGGAGGAAGATATTTAGAAGAGGAATAAAAGTGCTAAGTTAGACTGGAAAGGGAAAAGAAAGGGGGGAGGGAGGGAGGAAATTCACTGGGTCAAAAGCAACCTAAGGTTTCGCTCTTGGTTCTCGACAAGGGTAAATCAACAGATTCAGACCCCTGACCTTGAAAGTGTTCTTCAGCTGACTCACAATTGCCCATGACCTCCCTGCGACTCCATTCGTAACCATTAAAGTCTCCATTGGCTGGAGTAGCCACAGCAGACATCTGGTGGAGTTTTCTG
>NW_006787833.1:2471651-2482272 GCF_000442215.2 Lipotes vexillifer | reverse complement strand
GAACCGCTGTCGCAACTCAGGATAGCCTTTATTCTCCTCTTTCCGGGGCTCAAGATCTCCTACACTGGTGCCTGTAAACACGTGGTTTCCTCAATCCACCTCCCCATCCCCCATTTATCTTGATTTCCACGGTGCCGGGGATTCGGCAGAGGCTCGGTGATGGGGGAACTGGATCAGAATTTTGCGGCCCTTAGGCAAGCCAAAAACGGAAAAGTGAGGGGCTCAGACTGCCAGGCACTGAAAGGTAGAAATTGGGTTAGAAGAGAGCGGCGTCAGGTGACACCGCCAGGCTCCGGAGTCTAACCGCGATACAAGGCTCCCCAGACAGGGCAACCGGGAGAGCAGGTGGCCGGTTACCAGGCAACCTGAAGTCTCGCGAGACACACAATGCGCCTGCGCACTGCCGCTGGAGGGCCTTATCCAGAGCCTCCGACCCGGTCCTAAACTCAGGGTTTTCAGAGAAACCTTCCGTCGCTCTGTCGCGACGCCCTGGGCCGACTTTCCCGTTTGGAAGTGGCCCAATGCAGAAGAATGAAACGTGTTCTCTGAGCCGGTCCTCCTCCCCTCCCCCCGCCCCACCGCGTCGGAAAGCTGGGCCCGGGAAGGCGTGGGCTCTGCGCACGCGCAGCGCGGCCCACGTGGAACCGGCGCAGGGACGACCGTGAGTGGGGGTCTGCGCTTGGGTCTGAGATCCGGAGGGGCCGCTGGTGGGGATCGAGCGTGGGACTGGGCCGGGTGCGCGCAAGGTCTCCCAGGATCCGCGTCCCTGGGACCGCCCCCGCCCGTACCAGCGTGTTTTCCTGCGTCCCGGCCTTGGCTCACGCTCCGCTCTCTGCCTGGAGTTGAGCGTCTGTCGGGTACTAGAAATAGGTAAAGCCCCACCCTGTCCCTTCTGTACTCCGCGGTCTAGAAGTGGAGGCGGACCAGAAAATGACTCCAGTCGCGTGTGTTAAGTAGCGAAGTAAGTAGGCACTCGATAGAGAGGCGGCAGACCATAGGAAGAGAGTAACTCGGGGGTCGGCTACCAGATCCAGAACCCCGGAGTCCTCCCTGAGTCCTTCTTCTGCTTTACCCCGAGTTCATCACTTAGTCGGGCGGATTGCACCTCTTAACTGTTTCAAGTAGCATGCATTTCCATCCATCCCCTCTGCGGCACGTCTAGCTAAGGCCACCGTCATTTCTTACCAGGACTACTCTGGAGCTGCTTTGCTGCTTCCAGTCGTGGCAAAGGACTCCTCCTGGCCCGAATCCCCAGAGATCTTTCTGTGACGCCTTTCCAGCCACGCCACTCCTCTGCTTTGAACATTGTAGGGTTTGCAAGTGTATTCACCATCTGGTCCTTCCTCGCCTTTCCGGCTCCCTCCGCTCTCTCTAGCATCTCTGCCCCGGCGACACTGACATCATTTCCTTTAATGCAGTTCCCTGGGATGCTCTTCCAAATAGGTACTCCCTTTGGTGTCACGTGTGGGTTAAAAGGTCACTTCCTCCGGGAGGCCCTTCCTGACCCCCTCAACTGAGTCAGGCCTCTGCTCAGGATCCTGTAGGTCCCTGACCTTAATGTGCATCACATCTTATATTTTGTGGGTAAGTCTCCCACATGGATTCTAAGCCCAATGAGTTCAGTGGCTGTTTTTGCTTTAATTCATCATCTTTCTGGCTTGGTGCATTGTGGATAATCCACAAATACTTGTTCAAGTAAGAAAGGTGGTGGTAGGGCTAAGGGTGGGAATAGTTCCCCAGGCAGAGGGGATGTGAGTAAAGCCATGGAGGGGAGGAACTGGTGACTTCATTAAACAGTATGTGGTTCCATGGTGGGGTGTAAGGAGGAAGGCTGATGGTGACATGGGGGCCCTTGGATGTCACTCCAGTGAGTGTGCACTTGATCTCATGGGCAGCAGAGGCCTCCAAAGGCACCTCAGCAAGGCCTTCCCAATTTTCTCCTCCAAAGCTGTTACTTGTTCCACTTTGGTTTTGGATTATATCCCGTGAGACTCTACTTATCTGAACCACTTGGCTCTTGTCTCCCTCGCCTAGATTCTGAAGACAGGAGGAGCTAATGCCCAGAGCAGCACATAACTGTAAGTACTTACTCCCTGTTTGAATGCTGAGGCACATGAACTGTAGTTTGTGGTCTGGCAGAGCTCCGATAGATCCTCATATTTGCTCCTTGGTCATTTATTTCCCTTTTCCTGACCATCTTCAACCTGGTGCCAGCCCCTGCCAGTCACTTCCTTGGATTTGGATGAGCTGCCTCCTGCTTTGCACGGGGATGATGGGGATGGGCGGGGGCTGCACCAGAAGGAAGCCAGCTTAGGGGGCAGACGCCGAGTCTCTAGCAGTGGGCAACGCTGACACGAATGAGGTCTGAGCTCACACCCCAGGGAGCTGAGTTTTGGTTTTCCGTGAGGTGGTGATGTAGGAGGAATGTCTGAGGCCGGTGGAGGTCAGGAGACCCTGTCTCAGGCCAGTCCACTGTGGAAAGGCCCGCTGTCCTACACCAGTGGTGCCCAATTCCGGTTCTGTATCACATTAAGCTAGGCAGCCTTTTGACAAGTACAGGTGCCCTGCTGTATTCCCCAGGATTCCGATTCAGCAGACCTGGGGTACGGACCAACCATCTCTATCTTTTTTAAAGTCATAGATTATTTTTTAGGTGCAGCCAGGATTGAAAGAGCATAAAATTTGGACTTGGGAAACCAGTTGTGACTCTGGCATGGTACTTAACCTGAGTCTGTTTCCTCCTCCACACACAGGGCCATCATGCAGGAATCGGGTGAGAACCAAATAATTCTTGGAGAACATGCCTTATGACACACTCCACGGGGCACCCGCTCCTCAGCAGCAGCAGCCGGGCTCTTAGGAGGGTGTTTGGAGATTTCTTTTTTTTCCATCCTGCCAGGGGCACTTGGGGGAGCGGGGAGCAGGTGTGCATGGGATTAATGACCTGGAATGAGAAAATCTCGTTACCTGAAAACAGGAACAGTTCCAAAACCAGACTTCTCCAGAACTGGCTTGTTTAACTTCCTTCAATTCTCCACCTTGGGTCCCTGTGGTTCCCGGCTGAGCCCAGGAAGAAAACTGAGGGAAGAAAGAGGAATATGCAGTTGCCTCTGGGCAGGACAAACAGGACATGCTCCTCTGAACAGTGGTCTATAACATTTCCCCAGCAAGGATCCCTGTTACTATTTTGCCTTAATGGGTTAATATCTTTAAATTTCATTACAGTATTTCCCTAGATTTCATCACATTGTCAGCCAGAGGAACGGCCAGCTTGGACTTATCAGGGGAAGGGGGAATCTGTGTATCGTGTTTTAGGAAAGACAGACAAGAAACTTAGGGTCCAGGGAGGGAAGGAGACTTATAAAAGGGCACAGAATGAAAGTATCATTTGGATTTTTAGTCATGTGCATACATTATGGTAAAAACCACAGCTGGTTAATTATGAATGGCAGAGGCTTCCAGGGCCCTTAGAGACTGTGTGCTGAGGCAGGCGGACTCGGGGACTCACAGAGGTGGTGGTGGGAACTTGTTCAAGGCTGAAACACGGTACCCGTGACTCAAGAGTTGGAGGTGCTCAGTGAGTATTTGCTGAATGGATGGACGGAAGCCTAAGTAGAGGGCAATACAGAAAATGGTAACAAATCTATCAGACTAATACCAGAGGTCCTGAAGAGGATAAATAATTATGAACAAGTAGAAACATGGAACATTTTAAAGGAAATAAATAGAAGTTCAGTATGATCACAGTAACACAAAACATTCATAAATTGCATGTATATGAATGAAGACCAAATCACAGGAAAAAATGGGGAAAACGTAAAAGAAAAGTTAGATGTATGGTCACATATATATATATGTACGTGTATATACGTCCTATGTAGGTAGGCTTGCTTTAGCCTTTCCAAAATCAGAAAGGGCACAGCCAAGATATCCTTAAGGCGTGCATGTCTAGTTAACATGTGTTTTCCTTTGTCGTTTTGCTCCTCTGTGAAGGGTCTTCAGAATGGCCGCAGCCCCCCAGGCACCAGGGAGGGGCTCTGTGCGGAAGACCAGACCTTTACCTGTGAAGACATCATTGAACAACCCGTATACCATCCGCTGGGGTGCCCTGGACAGGGAGGATATGCACTTCATACTACAGACCCTGGAGGACAGGATTAAATCTCTCGGGCTTCAGAAGACTGAGGACAGGAAGAGAAAAAGAAAGCAGCCCGCTTTGAAAACACAAAGCGGAGACACGTGCAGCATGGATGTGGACACTGGTGAGGGTCTGAAGGAGGAAAAGCCAGAAGGTGAGCCCCAGGCATCAGGGTGGACCCCTGCCGACGTCAGAAAGCAGCTTGCCATCGGCATCAACGAGGTCACCAGAGCCTTGGAGAGGAACGAGCTGCTCTTGGTCTTGGCGTGCAAGTCGGCCAAGCCGGCCATCGTCACCGCGCACCTGGTGCCGCTGAGCGCCAGCAGAGGTGTCCCTGCCTGCCAGGTGCCCCGGCTCAGCGAGAGGCTCGCACCTGCCATGGGCTTGACGTGCGTCCTGGCCTTGGGGTTCAAAAGAAACACCGCTGCCTTTGCGGAGGAAGTGAGGGCCATCATCCCCAGAGTCCCCCGTCTGGACGTGCCGTGGCTCCGAGACCCACTTGAAGACCCCGGGGAGAACCCGGAGATGGAATCTTTGGAAAGCCAAGACAAAGAGATTTTGGACACTTCCTTCGAAGACCTCTCTAAATCCAAGAGAAAGCTTGCTGAGGGTCAGCAGGCTGCAGTGTTACAACCCCTGAAAATAAAGAAAGTGATTCCAAACCCCAATAAGATAAGGAAACCACCCAAAAGTAAAAAAACGGCTTCAAAGTAATCTTGTATAAACCTGTCACTTCATACAGTTGTAAAACGCCACCTCGTAGAGAAGCCTTGAATAAAATGACTTTTACATATATTCTTGGGACACTGTTTAGTATCATTCCTTTCAAATGTGTAAGATTCTCTGACTGTAGAATACAGATAGGCTGAAGCTTAGGGACACTAAGTGCAGAGAATGTTCAGCAGCATGAGTATCAAAAGTTTATTGAAACTAATGTCCATGCTTGTATAAATTCCCTTTTTAAAAGGCTGGCACGATGCTTGTGAGCAAGGACATCTGTATCCTGCAACACTGGACATCTTTCTGGCCAAACTTGGCAAATAGGCCACACAGACACGGTTCTAGTTGGCGGGGGAGATGAAACTGGATGGCAGGTGCACCATCAGTTGTAAAGGAAAGATGGTAAATGCCAAGCAATACACTGTCCTCAGAAACAATACATTATTATTTTTTACTGTCAGTTTGCCTTTCTTTGTAGGCAGGCCTAAGCGTGGGCTTGGGAGAAAGGCTAAACATTTATCAAAATTGCCAGATAAGGTATTCTGACTAGGTAAGAATTCACTCCTTTACACGGTTAACTTACTTCCTTGGGACTATAGCATGTATCCAAAGTATGATGGTAATTAGGTGAAATAAAGCAGGAAGAGAATAAAAAAATAAGCGGAGGAGCTTGGATGCTCAGAGGTGGGTCTGCCATGACACGGGTCACTCGTGTTAGTATGTGGAACAGAATCAGTGCTCTATGTTAAAAAGTATCCGCTGTTTACAGCATGTTTGTTTGGAAAAGGTGCTTTCTGTAATTTACGGGGAAGGTACTGGCTTGCCAAAGTTTATTTTCAGCCTAAATTCTGGTTGATCTGTGGATTATGCCACCTCCATTTAAATTTACTGAATGCCATCTTGACCAAAAAATGGTGGGGTGTGTGGGCAAGGATACGTCACGGACCAGAGCATTTCCATTACTGACAAAGGACACGGGGTGGTGTGGGTCTTTTGAATCTGTGAGACACTGTGTATTGCACTGAAATTTAGTTCTAACGGCTACTTTGTAAACAAGCAGCTGTACTGATTTTCTACTTTAAAATGCTCATTGGTAACATGCGTAAATTATAAAGAGGCATTATAAAGTGGCAAGTGTGCTAATAATTTATAAATTACTGTATTTAAAAATTACTGAGTAAAAGAACATGAACTCTATTAACTGCAATTATGTAAGTGAATAGAGGAACAATGCCACAGATTTGTCATGAGGTGAGCCCGTGACACAATTTCTGAGGGACAATCCTGCAATTATTCGAAAACCTACTTCATGTTAAGACTGTGCCATAAAAATGAGCGGAACGTAATTCCCAACTGGAGCCTCGACTCTGGATTATGTTAAAAATCTTGTTTACTTAATTCTGGTGTTTCAGTGAATTGGTTCACTTTTGCTTCTGCAGGCATCCTCCTCATGTTAGGAAAAAAAAAAGGTAACGCAATTGGGTTTGAATCATCCTCTAGAAGTCTTCCCTTGCGTCTTCGAGAAGGAAAACTGTGGGGTCCTAAATTAAGGACGACTTCGGAGCCCACGCATGCCCCCTAGTGGAGGTCCCAGGGTGCCACAGCTGTGGGGTGGCCTTCAGGATGACGGGGAAGCTGCAAAGAGGCTTTCTGATTTTTAGAGGAAATCAGAGGCAATAGAACTTTTTCCCTAAAAGGCCAGGTTTAGGCCTTTGGGTCCACAGTCTCTGTCGGAACAACTCAACCCTGCCTGCCACGTACAGGCAACACATGAATGAATGAGGCCTTGTTCCCATAAAACTTTATTTATGGATGCTGAAATCTGAATTTCCTGTTATTTGTATGTGTCACAAAACTTTTTTTTTTTTCCCCTCAACCATTCAAAAATGTAAACACCATTCTTAGCTCGTGGGCTGTACAAAAACAGGCGATGTGCTGAGTTCAGCTCATGGGCCACAGTGTGCTAGCTCCTGCCCGGTTTTTATAAGGTATGATTGTGTCCTTTGACTACTTATAACATGAAGGAAGGGCATCCTGTTGTCGAAGGTAATTAAATTTTTCTGGACCGAACGGCCTAGGCACTGGTACATAAAGGCAGGAAGAAGTATCTACTTTGCGGTATTTGAGTCGAGGCCGTTTTAGGTGGCCTCGTCCAGCATCTCTTCCCCCTTGGGCTATGGGTGATATATACATTATCTATGTACACCGAGAAACTTGGATTTTCAAATCCTAGGTAAAAACACCATCAGTAACAAAACCACAAGACTTATTTACAAATAAGACATCTTCCTAGAGCACGACAGCTTTCATGATAAATTAGAGTCAGGATAAAGAAATATGTGCAATTCTGCATAAGTAATAAAAAACATTCAAATGATCAGTGTCCTGGTGGCACTCATGAACTCCACTGGGCATGTCTTCTGACTTGAGGCCTTTGATTTTTCTTTTCCTCACGTATCCTGGCTGTTGCTGAGAAGGAGAGTCTCTGCAGGAGCAGAACAGTCTAGTTTGTCAGGGTTGTGTGCTCTTCAGAGAACACAATGTTTGCCCCAAACCTTGCTTTGGAACCAATCCACAAACCTGCTGAAGATCAAAGTACCCATTTGTGTGTTTATTGATTTGGCAACTTTGCTTCTAGAGAAATAGTCAACCAGTACATTTTTATCTCACTCTTCACTTTAACACCTACCGCTCATCACTGCGTTACAGAAATGCTGGCTCCATAGATGTTCCCGATGAGATCATGTGCAGTGACATAAGTAAACCCTTTCCAAATGGCTCCCTCATTCTGCTACATGGACCCACAGACCCTGACTTAATAAACAGAAAGGCAGCAGTTTATCTCCACACAATGGCAAAGATTTTCCTACACGATTCTGTGATTTCTGTTCAATCCATAGAAAAGCGGTCCATTTTTCTAGAGAGGGACAAATACCTTCTCTTCATTGAGAGACAGTCAGAAGGTTGAAAATTAGAGGAATGTGCTCTTTGTATCCTCCTTCCATCCCTCCTACAAATGGGTCAACAGTGAAAAAAAGGATGAATGTTAACATTCTAGCTAGAAATGTGTTCTACTGGTCACCAATCGATGTTTTTCCATCTTTTCTGTTACTGACACTTCGATGTCACTTAGGTTGTGCTTTTATTCTTTGGAATGGCAGTTCCAGGAATCATTAACTAGGATATTAACAAACGATGACATCAGAGTTCTAGAAATAGAAATATCCATCTACTGTAATACGAGTCCAACCTAAAGGGAGGGAAGAAATGGAATAGCGAAAACAAGTCAGCAAGAAAAATTATAACGTAGTACAATAGATCTATATTTTTCAAAAGCTACTAAAGAAAAAACCTCTCAACAATCCAAAGAGAAGCAAATATGGGATTTTCTAGGTAAATTTATCAAGTTTACAAAGGTTTATCAACTTCACTTACCTTTTCGGACTCTGTTCCTGGACACCTCCAGTTGTACAAGTAATACTGTAAATTGCCATCGCCTATGCCAAACTTGAGTTTTTCCAAGAATGTCTTATTTTCCATCAAATCTAGCGCATTGAATACATCAAATCCTTTCTGTCAATGTAAAAAAAATTTTTTTTAATTTTAAAGTTTCAAAGGATTAGAGTGTTTTGTATATTATGTATTTCAGTATAACATTTCATTCCCCTACTAATAGCTTGAATTGATAATGCATTTATAATAAGGTTTAATATCTGCAATATATAGTATGGGTTAGGAATTCAGTTCAAAACTGTCTTATTAAACTAGCAAGCAGTGAATCTGATGGAGTCAGCAAGATTATCCAGAAATGCTGAATCGAAAAGTGCAGTCTGATGGCTGACAAAAAAGAATCTATTAAAATATCAGGAAATATTTTGTCCCTGTTTTTGAAGCAAACAGCTGCCTAGATGGCTCTATCACCAGAACTGTTAGTTACTGGCCTTTCTACGTTCTGACTTACCTGAACCTACGCCAAGAAATCAAAGCTGTAAAGACTTTAAATCGTGTATCTGTCTTGGGCTGATAATGGGAAATAAATTTAGTAACATTTTAATAGTAAAAACAGAATTAAAAAAAAGCTTAGATAATACTATGCAAAATGTGATATAGATGAAGCACCTATATTTCTATTTCTCAGGGGTTTTAACTTAAATAACTTATTACTGGCCTTTTTGGGGAGGTAGTTGAAAATGAGCTACAAGATCAAAGAAGCAAAGGAGAATGCTGATTTGGGGATCCACTTATAATAGATTTAAAAAAGTGTTTCCAATGATCAAATACTAGAAGACTACAAGGAAGACACTTTTGAAGGGTTGCTCCCAATTTCTCGTGAACAATATTTATCTTCTCACTCAGCAATTACATCAAAATGTCCCCGTCAGCTGATTTCAATTTCTTTTTAAAGAAAAATGTTTATTTGTAGCAAGAATTTAACAATTATCCTTACTACCACACTGAGGAAATAGAAAAATAATGCAAATATAGTAAGGAACATTTTGAATTTAATTCTTTTCATTTTAAATCCTTTTAATAATAATAATTCCAATAGTTAAAATTAAATTTCTTTAATTTTAAAATTCAGAGACTATTTATTTGAATCAAAAAACCTACTGTTGCCAATTATTCACTGCAACACACTCATATTTTCCCCATACAGACAGACCTTGTTTTATTGAGTTTCACAGATTCTGGGTTTTTTACAGATTGAAGGTCTATGGCAACCCTGCATCGAGGAAGTCTATCAGAGTCATTTTTCCAATAGCATTTGCTCACTTCGTGTCTCTGTGTTCCATTTTGGTAATTCTTGTAATATTTCAAACTTTTTCCTTATTACATTTGTTACGGTGGTCTGTGATCTCTGATATGACTACAACTCGCTGAAGGCTCAGATGATGGTTAGCATTTTTTTTAGCAATAAAGTATTTTAAATTAAGGTCTGTATATTGTTTAAATATGCTAGTGCACACTTAACAGACTACACTATAGTGTAAAGATAACTTTTATATATGCACTGGGAACCAAAAAACTCGTGTGGCTCGCTTTATTGCGATGCTTGCTTTACTGCAGTGATCTGGAACCATCTGGAACCAAACCTACAATATCTCCAGGGTATGCCTGTATCATGGGATCACGTTATTTTTCTTATATTCCTTATATTATGAATTTCGTGTATCTTTATATAAGGGCTACAAGTTTCTAATTTGTACAAAATGTCTTTTTGGTTAAGTAACAACAGAATTAATGATGAAAAGAGCCATTAAATTAAAAAAAAAAACCTCTTATCAAAATTCTTCCGTTGACTGTCAACAGAAGTATCTCAAACAAATCCCCCCACCGTGTGGAAGAAAATACAAGATGTTTTATATACTCCAATATACATATTTGGAGACACACACGGGATGGCAAGGAGTGAGCCGCGTACCAGCTTGGCGATGATGAGCGCGTCATTCATGAGGTCCAGCAGCGGCGTCTCTGTGTGGATGTTGTAGAAGGAGTAGGCGGCTTTGAGGCTCTTGTGGGCGGGGTGATGCATGACTGTGGAGGGGAGCGTGTAGAAGCTCAGGAAGTCAGTTAGTTTACCACTGGAGTTCTAAAGAACAAAGGCAACGTCAGGTAAACATCTCCTTGAACAACTTTCATCCAGGCGTCTCAGCTCACGTCTTGATCTCTGACTTGCACCACAGCTTTCCGTTAGAATGAAAAGCAACAGCTCATGCTCCGCTCTCCAAGTCTGATGTGGAGCCCCTTACCATATGCTGGGCA
>NW_006787833.1:2446974-2471641 GCF_000442215.2 Lipotes vexillifer | reverse complement strand
AGAGCGTGGAGCTGTGCCTCAGCCTAAGTGCTCGTCAGCAACTGGCATCAAGTTCTTAAGAAGTAGAATGTTCTAAAAGGAACGCTCTCTGGTTGACTAATGAGTCTCTCTAGACTTATGGGACAGTGATTGTTTTTGCAGGAATAAGAGCACCAAGGATTAGAAGGCTACCTTTTCCAACTAAAGGATACTGTATAATAATCTTCTTGGCACAAGGCAGGAATTGTATCAGCTTAAAGTGAAGTTGGATAGGATTTGGAAGCTAGTTTTTTAGAAGCTTGTAAAAAGGCACTGGTACTGCACCAAAATATATGTGTGTGAATAACTGAGAAAATCTGAAGCTATCAAAAATCAAAGGGATGCAAAAGATGGTGTTTGTTTTGTCATCACTGGTACACTTTCAATACAAGAAATTAGCCAATATTTTTTCCATTGTTTCTATTACCTGCAGTGACCTATGCAAGTCTGCATATAATTCAAACCATGATATATTTGAAGTATACAGCTGCAGAGGCTAGACCACATATGCCATTGCTAATATTTGTTTTAGCAGAAAATTCCAGAGGATGTATTATCTGGTTTTTGAGTGCTTCTGATTCATTAAACCTTTTAATCAGACATTATGAAATTAAAGATGTTAAGCAAAAGTGAGAGATGACTTAAAGACCTAAATTTTCAGCTTTATTTAAGGATTTTCAACTTGAAAAACACCACAGCAGAAATTAGAGGAAAAAAAAAATCACTGGATGGGCTCAACAGTAGAGTGGAGATGACAGAGGATAGAATCACTGAACCTGAACTTACCCAATCTGAAACAAGAGAGAAAACAGAATGAAAAAAAAAAAAAGAATTAAGCCTCAGGGATCTGGGGGGCAGTAACAAAAGATTCACCATTCATATCACTGGAGTCTCAGAGGGAAAGAAAAAAATGTGGGGCTGAAAGAGACAATGGCTGAAAAGTTCCCAAATTTGGCAAAACGGACATAGTAGATTCAAGAAGCCATGTGAACTCTAACCGGATAAACCCAAAGAAATCCACACCAAGACACATCATAATGAAATTTCCAAAAACTAAAGACAGAGAGAGATCTTGAAAGTAGCCACAGAGAAACAACACATTACCTATGGGGAAATACTAATTCAAATGACAGCAGACTGCTCACCTGAAACCACAGAGGCCAGAAGCAAGTGGCACAAGAGCTGAAAGAAAAGAACCGTCCACCATGAATTCTGTATCTGGCGAAACTTTCTTCAGGAAAGAAGGGGAAATAAGGACATTCTCAGACAAATGAAAACTAAAAGAATTTGTTGCTAGCAGACATACCTTTAAGACTGGATGAAGTACATTCTTCAAATAGGAAGGAAATCATAAAAGAAAGCATCATGGAGCATCAGAAAGGAAGGAAGGAAGAAGGAACAGAAATCTGGGTACATACTTTGAGCTATGCTTCTCATGAGTTTTATAAATGACTCGATGATTGAAACAAAAATTATGACACCATCTGATACTCAAGACAGTGATATTTAAACAATGAGACTGTACAGCAGAAACTAACACAACATTGTAAAGCAATTTTACTCTAATAAAGATGTGAAAAAAAATGATGAAAAAGTAAAGAGAAGTAAAGTCACTTGAAGTGGTACAACATGGATAGCAGAAGACTGTGATAAATCACATCTGTATATTGTAATACCCAGAGCAACCATCATGAGACCTACACAGATATACTCAAAAGCACTATAAATAAATCAAGACATCCAAAAATGTTCAAGGAACAGGAAGGCAAGGAAACAGAAACAGAAGGACAGAAACCAGAAGAAACAAACAGAAAACATGTATTATAATATAGAAGACTTAAGCTTTAACATATCAATAATCATCAAATGTAAATGGCCAAAAAACACCTATCAAAAGATCCTGGCAGAGTGGATAAGGAAACATGGCCCAAATATATACTGTTTACAAGAAATTCACTTCAAATTCAATGACATAGATGGGTTGAAAGTAAACGGACTGAAACAGATATACCATGCAAACATGAATTTTAAAAAAGTAGGAGTGGCTATACACATATACCTCAGAGATACTGTGGGTTTGGTTCCAGACGCCTCAATAAAGCGAATATTGCAATAAAGTGAGTCACACGAATTTTTCTGTTTTCCCAGTTTATATGAAACTTTTGTTCACACTATACTGTAGTCTGTTAAGTATACAATAGCATTATGCCTAGAAAACAATGTACGTACCTTGATTTAAAAACACTTTATTGCTAAAGAATGCTAAAGGTCATTTGACCTTTCAGCGAGTAGAAGTAGTAACATCGAAGATCACCATATGACAAATCTAACATAATGAAAAAGTGTGAAATACTGCAAGAATTACCAAAATGTGACACAGAGAAACAAACTGCGCAAACGCTGTTGCAAAACATGGCACCAACAGACTTGCTGGACACAGGGTGACCACAATCTTTCGATCTGTAAAATATGCATTATCTGCTTAGTACAATAAAGCGACGTGCAATAAAACGAGGTCTGCCTGTATTAATATACAAGGAAGTAGACTTCAGAGCAAAGAGAACTACTGAAGACAAAGAGGGGTATTATATGATGATAAAATGATCAATCCACTAGAAACTCACGCAGGTCCAACATGTATAAGTACCAAACAAGACCCTCCAGAGACATCAAGAAAAACTGACAGAACTGAAAGGGAAAAAGACAAATCCAGAGTTGTAGTTGGGGACTTCCACACCCCTCTCATTAACTAACAGAACTACCAGAATTAAATAAGGGCTATGACTACATATTCTGTAGCCATTAAAAGGGAATACTATGAACAACTTTATTCTTACAAATTTGACAATTTAGAAGGAGCAGACCAATTCTCCTAAACTGTATTAAAACTCAAACAAGATGAACAGTCCTATAATCATAAAAGAAAGTGAATTCATTATTTCAACACAAAAGAATTCTCTAAGGTCAGATGGTTTCAACTGGAGAATTCTAGCAAACATTTAAAGAATTAACACCAATTCTATATAATTTCTTCTAGAAAACAGAAGAGGAGGTCATACTTCCCAACTCATCTTATGAGGCCAGTAGTATCTTGATACCAAAACCAAACAAAGACAGTACAAAAAAAGAAACTGCAGACCAATATCTCTCATGAACTCAGCAAATACTCAACAAAATGTCAGCACTCCAAATCCACTAATGTATAAAAATTATATACCATAACCAAGTGGGTAATTTTTCTAGGCATGCAAGGGTGGTCAAACATTTGAAAATCAATAAATGAACAGACTGAAGAAGAAAAATCATGATTGTATGAATTGAAGCAGAAAAAGCACTGGACAAAATCCAACACCCATTTATAATAAGAACTCTCAACAAGCTGGGAATTTTCTCAAATCAGTAAGGAGCTTCCATGAAAAACCTACAGCTAACATCACGGAATAAGATTCATGGGGTAAGACTGAATGCTTTTCCCCTAATAACAGGAACAAGGCAAGGATGTTGATCTTTACCACTCTTATTCAATAAAGTACTGGAATATCTAGACCCTGCAATAAGGCAAGAGAAAGGAAGAAAAGGCATACACATGGGAAGGGAAGAAATAAAACTGACCCTATTTGTAGATGACACAATTGTCTATGTGGAAATCCCAAGAAATCTCCAAGTAAATTCCTGGAACTAATAAGTGATTTCAGCAAGCCTGCAGGATACAAGAGCAACAAAGAAAAACCAATTACATTTCTACATACTAAAAATGAACATGTGGAAACCAAAATTAAAAACACAATACCATTTATAATCACTCCAAGGAAATGAAGTATTTAGGTAAACACTTTAAAAAATATATACAGGATCTGGATGCTGAAAATTACAGAATGCTGATAAAATAAATTTTAGAAGACCTAAATAAATGGAGACATACCATGTTCATGGATTGGAAGACTTGTTAATTCTCCCTAAATTAATCTACAGAGTTAATGTAATTCTTATCAAAATCCCAGCAAGGTCTTTTGTAGATAACGATAAGCTTATTCTAAAATTTATATCCAAAGCAAAGGAACTAGATTAGCTAAAATAATCTTGACAAAGAAGAATAAAGTGGGAGGAATCACTCTACCTGGTATCAAGGCTTACTATACAATTACAATAATTAAGACAATGTGGTATTGGTGAGGAAATAGACACAGAGATCAATGGAACAGAACAGAGAACCCAGAAATGGACCACAATACAAAGTATCAGTATTCAGGCTATAGAAAACTTTGACAGGGAATTCCCTGGTGGCCCAGTGTTTAGGACCTGGCGCTCTCACTTCCAGGGGCCCAGGTTCTATCCCTGGCTGGGGAACTAAGATCCTGCAAGCTGCACAGCGTGGCCAAAAAACAAACGAACAAAAAACCAAAAAAAACCTTTTACAAATCAAGAAGACAAGGGTTGAGTGAAGTGGTTGAATTATGCCATCTTGAACAAAGGCAGTTCAGTTCCAACCAGTTTTGCAAAAGCAAAACAATATTAAACTTTGGGACACATCCCTCTCAGATGAGATCATCCAAACTGGCCTTTTCAAAACTAAGAAAAGCAATTAGTCACACAGACAACAACAGAGCAGATCAGAACCCTGATTCCCCATGATTAAGTAGTAAAAGTGTGCTCTTCTGCCAGGAATGGAAGCTGTAAGAACAGCTGGTTCTGAAAGGGTGAGCAGGAAGCTGGTTCAGAAGCACTGAGTCATGCGGGCAGGAAGGGAATGGACACTCTATGATCCTTCTGGAAAATGGACTCAGTTGCACAGTGTTCTCATACTTCTCTGTACTATCTTATCACCTTCTCTTTACCTCCACTACAAAAGTGTCAATGATGTGCTCCTGGGGGAGGAACCAGTGGGCTACTTCCTCTTCATCCATCACCGGGGCCAGATGAAACTGCTTCAGGTAACTGTTGGTTAGTTCTTGAACAGCTTTGATATCTCTTGGTTCCATTGGCCTCAAGCCTGAAGTTTTTGTAACCTGTTGGAGTGAAAACAAAACCAGTTGGGACGGGCTTCCCTGGTGGCACAGTGGTTAAGAATCCGCCTGCCAACGCAGGGGACACGGGTTTGAGCTCTGGTCCAGGAATATCCCACATGCTGCAGAGCAACTAAGCCCATACGCCACAACTACTGAGCCTGTGCTCTAGAGCCCGCGAGACACAACTACTGAGCCTGTGCGCCGCAACTACTGAAGTCCACGTGCCTACAGCCTGTGCTCCGCAACAAGAGAAGCCACCGCAATGAGAAGCCCGCGCACAGCAACAAAGAGTAGCCCTTGCTTGCCGCCACTAGAGAAAGCCCACTTGCAGCAATGAAGACCCAACACAGCCAAAAAAATAAAATAAAATAAAATAAATAAATTTATTAAAAGAAAAAAAGTTGGGAGGTTTAAATAAGAGGAGTAAACAAACTTGGTGCCAAAGCATGATCCCCAGACCAGCAATATTAGCATCCCATGGGAGCTTGTCAGAACTGCAGAATCTTGGGCCCGCCGCAGACCTACCAAGTCAGAATGTGCAGTTTCACAAGATCCCTTGGTGATTCGTATACACATAAAGCTTGAGAACCACTAGTTTAGAATATAAGCTACACGACATGTTCTATGCTATCTTTGTGTACCAGGTCTTTGGTCAGTACTGCCCATGACCCAGACAAAACCAATGGGAACACTACAAGTTCATCTATATCCCCATGCCAAGAACTTTAACAGCCTACACGATAGGGCAGAACAATCTCAGCATGTGTTCTGGAGGATCATGCTTTTAAGACTGCCACGTCTGACATTTTGAAAACACAGCTGAAAATGGCTGAGAAACTTTTTGTCCAATAGCCCGTGGAAAAAAAGTAGCTCTTCTGTTCTCGTGAGCAATAAAAATGAAAGAAAAGTAAAATTCGTATCGGTCAGTATGGGAAGGGAAGCATTTTAATTGCCAAGAATGAATGGCTGGTTGCCAAGTAGTGGCCCTGGTCTCTCATGCCATCTTTTGATTAAAAGGTGATCAGGGCTTCCCTGGTGGCACAGTGGTTGAGAGTCCGCCTGCCGATGCAGGGGACGCGGGTTCGTGCCCCCGTCCGGGAGAATCCCACATGCCGCGGAGCGGCTGTGCCCGTGAGCCATGGCCGCTGAGCCTGCGCGTCAGGAGCCTGTTGCTCCGCAGCGGGAGAGGCCACAGCTGTGAGAGGCCCGCGTACCGCAAAAAAAAAAAAAAAAAAAAAAAAAAAAGGTGATCAGAATAGGCATCTGAATCCATCATTCCAAAACATCAAAATTTTTACATTAGGCCATGGGAATAACAAACCCTCAAGGCCAGGACAAGTCCCCATTTCGATTTGTTCAAGTCTTATCCTTAAAAGAGCTCCAGACAGCAACTATAGGAAGTGTACAGACACCAGGACACTTGACAACAGAAATGAGAAAGGTCACTACATTTGCTTGTTTGTACAAAGAAAAAACTTAATACTTACAAATACAACTGCATTTTTCCAGTTAACTCGATATTTTTTTTTCTTGAAGAAATATTGGATAAATTTTAAGTGACAAATAACTTGTATATAAATAGCACTATTCTATCTTTTCTGTCCTAAATTACCACTAAGTACTTTTAGATCTTTTTTTAATTCAAGTATAGCTGATTTATAATGTGCCAATCTCTGTTGTACAGCAAAGTGACTCAGTTATACATACATATACATTCTTTTTTTATATTCTTTTCCATTATGGTTTATCACAGGATATTGAATATAGTTCCCTGTGCTATACATTAGGACCTTGTTGTTTATCTAAGTACTTTATTTTTATTTTTATTTTATTTTTTTAACATCTTTATTGGGGTATAATTGCTTTACAATGGTGTGTTAGTTTCTGCTTTATAACAGAGTGAGTCAGTTATACATATATATATGTTCCCATATCTCTTCCCTCTTTGTCTCCCTCCCTCCCACCCTCCCTATCCCACCCCTCCAGACAGCCACAAAGAACCGAGCCGGTTTCCCTGTGCCATGCGGCTGCTTCCCACTGGCTATCTACCTTACGTTTGTTAGTATATATATGTCCATGTCTCTCTCTCGCCCTAACACACCTCACCCTTCCCCCTCCCCATATCCTCAAGTCTGTTCTCCAGTAGGTCTCTGTCTTTATTCCTGTTTTACCCCTAGGTTCTTCATAACATTTTTTTTTCTTAAATTCCATATATATGTGTTAGCATACGGTATTTGTCCTTCTCTTTCTGACTTACTTCACTCCGTATGACAGACTCTAGATCTATCCACCTCATTACAAATAGCTCAATTTCGTTTCTTTTTATGGCTGAGTAATATTCCATTGTATATATGTGCCACATCTTCTTTATCCATTCATCCGACGGCGGGCACTTAGGTTGTTTCCATCTCCGGGCTATTGTAAATAGAGCTGCAATGAACATTTTGGTACATGACTCTTTCTGAATTCTGGTTTCCTCAGGGTATATACCTAGTAGTGGGATTGCTGGGTCATATGGTAGTTCTATTTGTAGTTTTTTAAGGAACCTCCATACTGTTCTCCATAGTGGCTGAACCAATTCACATTCCCACCAGCAGTGCAAGAGTGTTCCCTTTTCTCCACACCCTCTCCAGCATTTATTGTTTCTAGATTTTTTGATGATGGCCATTCTGACTGGTGTGAGATGATATCTCATTGTAGTTTTGATTTGCATTTCTCTAATGATTAATGATGTTGAGCATTCTTTCATGTGTTTGTTGGCAGTCTGTATATCTTCTTTGGAGAAATGTCTATTTAGGTCTTCTGCCCATTTTTGGATTGGGTTGTTTATTTTTTTGTTATTGAGCTGCATGAGCTGCCTGTAAATTTTAGAGATTAATCCTTTGTCAGTTGATTCATTTGCAAATATTTTCTCCCATTCTGAGGGCTGTCTTTTGGTCTTGTTTATGGTTTCCTTTGCTGTGCAAAAGCTTTGAAGTTTCATTAGGTCCCATTTGTTTATTTTTGTTTTTATCTCCATTACTCTAGGAGATGGGTCAAGAAGGATCTTGCTGTGATTTATGTCATAGAGTGTTCTGCCTATGTTTTCCTCTAAGAGTTTGATAGTTTCTGGCCTTACATTTAGGTCTTTAATCCATTTTGAGCTTATTTTTGTGTATGGTGTTAGGGAGTGATCTAATCTCATACTTTTACATGTACCTATCCAATTTTCCCAGCACCACTTATTGAAGAGGCTGTCCTTTCTCCACTGTATATTCCTGCCACCTTTATCAAAGATAAGGTGACCATATGTGCATGGGTTTATCTCTGGGCTTTCTATCCTATTCCATTGATCTATCTTTCTGTTTTTGTGCCAGTACCATACTGTCTTGATTACTGTAGCTTTGTAGTATAGTCTGAAGTCAGGCAGCCTGATTCCTCCAGCTCCATTTTTTGTTCTCAAGATTGCTTTGGCTATTCGGGGTCTTTTGTGTTTCCATACAAATTGTGAAATTTTTTGTTCTAGTTCTGTGAAAAATGCCAGTGGTAGTTTGATAGGGATTGCATTGAATCTATAGATTGCTTTGGGAAGTAGAGTCATTTTCACAATGTTGATTCTTCCAATCCAAGAACATGGTATATCTCTCCATCTGTTTGTATCATCTTTAATTTCTTTCATCAGTGTCTTATAATTTTCTGCATACAGGTCTTTTGTCTCCTTAGGTAGGTTTATTCCTAGATATTTTATTCTTTTTGTTGCAATGGTAAATGGGAGTGTTTTCTTGATTTCACTTTCAGATTTTTCATCATTAGTATATAGGAATGCCAGAGATTTCTGTGCATTAATTTTGTATCCTGCTACTTTACCAAATTCATTGATTAGCTCTAGTAGTTTTCTGGTAGCATCTTTAGGATTCTCTATGTATAGTATCATGTCATCTGCAAACAGTGACAGCTTTACTTCTTCTTTTCCGATTTGGATTCCTTTTATTTCCTTTTCTTCTCTGATTGCTGTGGCTAAAACTTCCAAAACTATGTTGAATAAGAGTGGTGAGAGTGGGCAACCTTGTCTTGTTCCTGACCTTAGTGGAAATGCTTTCAGTTTTTCGCCATTGAGGATGATGTTGGCTGTGGGCTTGTCATATACGGCCTTTATTATATTGAGGAAAGTTCCCTCTACACCTACTTTCTGCAGGGTTTTTATCATAAATGGGTGTTGAATTTTGTCAAAAGCTTTCTCTGCATCTATTGAGATGATCATATGGTTTTTCTCCTTCAATTTGTTAATATGGTTAATCACATTGATAGATTTGCGTATATTGAAGAATCCTTGCATTCCTGGAATAAACCCCACTTGATCATGGTGTATGATCCTTTTAATGTGCTGTTGGATTCTGTTTGCTAGTATTTTGTTGAGGATTTTTGCATCTATGTTCATCAGTGATATTGGCCTGTAGTTTTCTTTCTTTGTGACATCCTTGTCTGGTTTTGGTATCAAGGTGATGGTGGCCTCGTAGAATGAGTTTGGGAGTGTTCCTCCCTCTGCTATATTTTGGAAGAGTTTGAGAAGAATAGGTGTTAGCTCTTCTCTAAATGTTTGATAGAATTCGCCTGTGAAGCCATCTGGTCCTGGGCTTTTGTTTGTTGGAAGATTTTTAATCACAGTTTCAATTTCAGTGTTTGTGATTGGTCTGTTCATATTTTCTATTTCTTCCTGATTCAGTCTTGGCAGTTTGTGCATTTCTAAGAATTTGTCCATTTCTTCCAGATTGTCCATTTTATTGGCATAGAGTTGCTTGTAGTAATCCCTCATGATTTTTTGTATTTCTGCAGTGTCAGTTGTTACTTCTCCTTTTTCATTTCTGATTCTATTGATTTGAGTCTTCTCCCTTATTTTCTTGATGAGTCTGGCTAATGGTTTATCAATTTTGTTAATCTTCTCAAAGAACCAGCTTTTAGTTTTATTGATCTTTGCTATTGTTTCCTTCATTTCTTTTTCATTTATTTCTGATCTGATTTTTATGATTTCTTTCCTTCTGCTAACTCTGGGGTTTTTTTGTTCTTCTTTCTCTAATTGCTTGAGGTGCAAGGTTAGGTTGTTTATTCGAGATGTTTCCTGCTTCTTAAGGTGGGCTTGTATTGCTATAAACTTCCCTCTTAGAACTGCTTTTGCTGCATCCCATAGGTTTTGGGTCGTTGTATCTCCATTGTCATTTGTTTCTAGGTATTTTTTAATTTCCTCTTTGATTTCTTCAGTGATCACTTCGTTACTAAGTAGTGTATTGTTTAGCCTCCATGTGTTTGTATTTTTTACTGCTCTTTTCCTATAATTGATATCTAATCTCATGGCGTTGTGGTCGGAAAAGATACTTGATATAATTTCAATTTTCTTAAATTTACCAAGGCTTGATTTGTGACCCAAGATATGATCTATCCTGGAGAATGTTCCATGAGCACTTGAGAAAAATGTGTATTCTGTTGTTTTTGGATGGAGTGTCCTATAAATATCAATTAAGTCCATCCTGTTTAATGTATCATTTAAAGCTTGTGTTTCCTTATTTATTTTCATTTTGGATGATCTGTCCATTGGTGAAAGTGGGGTGTTGAAGTCCCCTACTATGAATGTGTTACTGTCGATTTCCCCTTTTATGGCTGCTAGTTTTTGCCTTATGTATTGAGGTGCTCCTATGTTGGGTGCATAAATATTTACAATTGTTATATCTTCTTCTTGGATCGATCCCTTAATCATTATGTAGTGTCCTTCTTTGTCTCTTCTGATAGTCCTTATTTTAAAGTCTATTTTGTCTGATATGAGAATTGCTACTCCAGCTTTCTTTTGGTTTCCATTTGCATGGAATATCTTTTTCCATCCCCTTACTTTCAGTCTGTATGTGTCTCTAGGTCTGAAGTGGGTCTCTTGTAGACAGCATATATATGGGTCTTGTTTTTGTATCCATTCAGCCAATCTGTGTCTTTTGGTGGGAGCATTTAGTCCATTTACATTTAAGGTAATTATCGATATGTATGTTCCTATTCCCATTTTCTAAATTGTTTTGGGTTCGTTATTATAGGACTTTTCCTTCTCTTGTGTTTTTGTCTAGAGAAGTTCCTTTAGCATTTGTTGTAAAGCTGGTTTGGTGGTGCTGAACTCTCTCAGCTTTTGCTTGTCTGTAAAGGTTTTAATTTCTCCATCAAATCTGAATGAGATCCTTGCTGGGTAGAGTAATCTTGGTTGCAGGTTTTTCTCCTTCATCACTTTCAGTATGTCCTGCCACTCCCTTCTGGCTTGTAGAGTTTCTGCTGAGAGATCAGCTGTTAACCTTATGGGGATTCCCTTGTGTGTTATTTGTTGTTTTTCCCTTGCTGCTTTTAATATGCTTTCTTTGTATTTAGTTTTTGACAGTTTGATTAATATGTGTCTTGGCGTATTTCTCCTTGAATTTATCCTGTATGGGACTCTCTGTGCTTCCTGGACTTGATTAACGATTTCCTTTCCCATATTAGGGAAGTTTTCAACTATAATCTCTTCAAATATTTTCTCAGTCCCTTTCTTTTTCTCTTCTTCTTCTGGAACCCCTATAATTCGAATGTTGGTGCGTTTAATGTTGTCCCAGAGGTCTCTGAGACTGTCCTCAGTTCTTTTCATTCTTTTTTCTTTATTCTGCTCTGCAGTAGTTATTTCCACTATTTTATCTTCCAGGTCACTTATCCGTTCTTCTGCCTCATTTATTCTGCTATTGATCCCATCTAGAGTATTTTTCATTTCATTTATTGTGTTGTTCATCATTGTCTGTTTCATCTTTATTTCTTCTAGGTCCTTGTTAACTGCTTCTTGCATTTTGTCCATTCTATTTCCAAGATTTTGGATCATCTTTACTATCATTATTCTGAACTCTTTTTCAGGTAGACTGCCTATTTCCTCTTCATTTGTTAGGTCTGGTGGGTTTTTATCCTGCTCCTTCATCTGCTGTGTGTTTTTCTGTCTTCTCATTTTGCTTATCTTACTGTGATTGGGTTCACCTTGTTTTTGATGTCTGTCTCCGGTGGCTAAGGTTGGTTCAGTGGGTTGTGTAGGTTTCCTGGTGGAGGGGACTAGTGGCTGTGTTGTGGTGTATGAGGCTAGATCTTGTCTCTCTAGTGGGCAGGTCCACGTCTGGTGGTGTGTTTTGGGGTGTCTGTGGACTTATTATGATTTTAGGCAGCCTCTCTGCTAGTGGGTGGGGTTGTGTTCCTGTTTTGCTATATGGTTGGCATAGGTTGTCCAGCACTGTAGCTTGCTGGTCGTTGAGTGAAGCTGGGTGCTGGTGTTGAGATGGAGATCTCTGGGAGATTTTCGCCATTTGATATTATGTGGGGCTGGGAGGTCTCTTCTTGACGAGTGTTCTGAAGTTGGCTCTCCCACCTCAGAGGCAGAGTCCTGACTCCTGGCTGGAGCAGCAAGAGCCTTTCATCCACTCGGCTCAGACACTATATTGTTTCTCTGTCTTTTATCTCTTGCCTCTCTGAGCCACAACATTCCACGGAATCCAGAATTATATTATCACAACCCAACTTCCTTTTGTTCAAGCGGAACGCATTGCAGTTCTCAGACGTCACTTTTCCTTCGCTCTTTACTGTCAGGGTGATGTACTGGAAGTCTTTATTTCTTTCAGCTTGGGCCTCTCGGTGCCTCATTCTCCTTCCAGCCTGTTCTCATGCCTTTCTCATCACCTGCTGAGGCCTTTTTCTTTTCCTTTGTGCTTAGTCTAGCGTCACTTGCTCACGGGTACTGAGTGCAGAGAACTGGCACCGGGCACTTCAGAACAGAGTTCCTGGTGCAAAATCCCTCAAGTGTACTGTCAGCTCTCAGGAGGCAGGGGTTATCTCCGGATTCTCTGAGCCCGGTTCCTGTCTCACTCTGCAACTGGACACAAATGAAGAAGCTGATGTGTTTCCTATTTCGCCGGCTATGTCCTCAGATCCCTTCCTGCAGAGACCACCACCCTCCTCGCTGCTGCCGCAAGTCGCCGCCACCGCTTCTACCGCCGCTGCCGCCACTGACAGGGAACGTATCTAAGTACTTTAAAATTAAAAACTGCCTTTAAAATTAGATCATCACAATTCCTGCATGCCCCCAGACTAGTGGTAGGGGAGAAGACCAAGGTGGAAAATGGGTTTTCATCTTGAGTGTCGGCTCTGATGGATGTTAGTAGTTGTGCTGAGGTTTCTAAGGTTCTGTGACAAGAACTGCTGATTGATTACTGATTCACTGTGGGAGGAGATGGGCTTTGTGTTTACAGACCCAGCAGTCCTTAGCTGAGTATTTACTATGTGCCACTCAGTTATGATTTATGGAATCTACGAAGACGCAGTAATGCAGCTAAAATAGTTTAATATTCTAAACTGAGAGAATTTAAGTCCTTGACATTTAATAGAGAACTCATACTTTTAGTATTTCTGTGGATCTCAAAGTCAAAGGACCCGAAATCTCCAGGTCCCAGGTTCCACCCAAGGCTTCACCCTTGGTTAATAATGGGCTGAATAGGGCTTCCCTGGTGGCGCAGTGCTTGAGAGTCCGCCTGCCGATGCAGGAGACGCGGGTTCGTGCCCCGTTTCGGGAGGATCCCACATGCCGCGGAGCGGCTGGGCCCGTGAGCCATGGCCGCTGAGCCTGCGCGTCTGGAGCCTGTGCTCCGCAAATGGGAGAGGCCACAACAGTGAGAGGCCCGCATAACGCAAGGAAAAAAAAAAAAAAATGGCCTGAATAGGTGTTGAATGAATGAATGAATTCCTAGGTTTTTAGCACAATCATTTACCCAATAAGGTGAGGTGAAGGCTGCAGACATGGAAAAAAGTCACTGTCAGCTCTGAAGAGATGATATTTCTATGGCCTGGCATTTAAAGTACAAGCCAGGAGTGAAACTGTATTTTTCTTTTGTTTCCCTAAGCCAATTTTAGTTATTCGGAGCATTTCTACACTGCAATTCATGGGAAAAGGGAAGCTATGTGATTACTAAATGGTGTTACATGAAATAAATATACATTTCTAAATGCTAGTAGGAAGGCCAAAGCCATACCAAATGTATACTGCAGTCATTTGAAAAGATTATTTTTTACTATGAGGATGACCTCGATACATTTTAAACAGCCTTTCTCAACATCAGATTGTTCTTTCTTTTGTTACTGGTTCAGTAAGAATCAATAATAATTGATTATCAATTAATCAATTAATATTGAATTATTTAAGAATCAATTAATATTACTGATTATAATCAATAATAATAATCAAGCAATGAGATTAACTAATGAAAGCAACAGGATACATCTTCTCTGTTCATAGAGAACATTCAGAAATGAAGACTGAAGCTTGCCAACTCCTTTTTGGAGCAAAATATGCTTCTGCAGCACAGTTCTTATTCACTGAATTTTCATATTGTGTAATCACTAAAATCAACATCCTTTTTGCCCAGAAGGCACCCTTAAAGCAGCAGTTCTCAAATATTTTGTTCTGGGACTTTGTTATGCTCTTAAAAATTATTCAGTACTCCCAAAGAGCTTTGCCTATGTGGGTTATATTTATCCGTATTTATCATTAAATTAGAAATTTAAAAATAAAGAATATATAAGCTCCCATTCCATAGAGCCTCTGGAAGACCGCACAGTGCACTCGTAAGACAAGGAAATGAAGGATGCAAATTACACTTCTGTGTTATTATAAAACACTGACTTCACAGGCCCCCCAAAGGTTTCTGAGAACTTCCAGGGATCCCTGGACCACACTCTGAGAACTGCTACCTCAGGTCTCTGAAGGTCAGAAAAATGGGTAACAGAATTTAGATAAGGAAGACTCAGTGAAAACAGTATTGTTTGGCAAACCGGCAGGGAGAAAACACGTAAACTTGGTAATTTCCAAGCACTTCAAACAAGTTTTTACAGGAGCATTAAAGCAGGAGAGAACATCAGACTATATCCAGCTATAAAAACATATAAGGTCCTAGAAACAGGGGAAGAATATTTACTTTTGCTGATTAACAATGGCTTATGTGTCTCAGAGCCTAAACTTGTTTCTTTCTAACATCAGAAAGTCACATCCTCTCCAAGAAATCTACAGAAGCACGAAATAAATTTTAAAATATAAAATTATATTTTAGGGAGTTCCCTGGTGGCCTAGTGGTTAGGATTCCGGGCTTTCACTACTGTGGCCCAAGTTCGATCCCTGGTCAGGGAACTGAGATCCTGCAAGCTGTGCAGCACCACCAAAAAAAAAAAAAAAAAAGAATTATATTTTATATAATAGCTGTTGTCTTCAGGAAGAGGTGGGGGAAATGCTATACCTAGATAAAAATCTCAGCTTTGTCATAATCTGAAATAATCAAGTGGCAATGTTTTCTGAGACTTCAATAAAAAGCAGAAAAAACTTCCAGTAACTGAGAAAATCTTAACTTACATAAACAAACTCTATTTCTGAATCAGATACTTTCCCACCATCCAACTAATATGCATTACTTGCTGGACTCTATATGCACTGAAATCTGTGTAAAATCTGCTTGTAAGTACATAAGGAAACAAAGCTCAGAGCCCTATTAAAAAACAGAAGCAGTGCCGTTCTCTGTCAAACTATGTGGTGTGAACTGATCTGGAGCTAAGATTCCATAGTAGAGATGTCAGCAATGATTATGATTATTTATTTGATTTAAGAAGGAGCAGTAGGACATTAAACACTAAAAAAACATCGACAGTTACTAAATCGAGAACACCTGAGTCTTAGCATGTCTTCCCAGGCGTAAAGTTCTTGCAACACAATGTAAAGACACTGGGAGATTAACCTGACTCCTGCTTTTTATCTGCTTCAAATTCCTTCACCTTGAAGAGCACCGACCAAAAAATAAAAAAAAATAATAATAATAATAAAAAAAAAAAAAACCAGCGTGGTTTGGAAATTCTCAACACCAAATTAAAAACAAACCAACACTGAAAGGGTAAGAAACTGTGTTCCTCTTGGGAAAACCGTAGTCTCACAGGTAACAGTAGCTAATGGCATGGGCCCCGGGGATGGTTCTATCCTGATTGGAAGACTCTGGGCAAATCAATCTGGTGTCTCAATGTCCTCTTCTGTGATTGGGGACAATGACCTGCCCTCTCTGATCGGTGTGGATAATAAATGAGATAATGGATGTTAACTGTCTGGCATAATGCTGGCTGCAATCAATGTTGACTTTTATAGTCAGACGTCCACAGCAAAGATGTAAAGCCGGCACGGTAAGCAGAAACGGGCCTGGCAAATCAGAAAAGGAGATAGAATCAAAGAGCAAAAGCTGTATTCAGTAAGGTTCTTGTCTTTACGCTTCAAGGTACAAACATGTTCTTAAATGATGCAACTGCCAGCAGTGGCATCATCCACCTGGGCCCTCGGGAGAGAAGGAGGTGGTCTGGTGTATGCTGCCTCGTCCAGCTTCTAACTCAGGAGCTGACACCACGGTGACTGCTGGAAGCACCTTCCAATTTTCCAGTGTCTCTACTTGCATCTCTTCTATCTTCTCTCTCTCTTTTTTTTTTTTTAATTAATTTACTCTTTAGTTTTCTTTCCTTCCCTATGACTTAAAAGGAGGAAGGGAGGCTGGAACACACCAATGAGAGGTGTTTGGACCTTGACACTCATCCCTTCCTGCCTCAACCTGGTCTCTAATGACGGCACAGTGAGACGTCTGGTTGGACTGGGCCTTGGTGCCCCCAAGGCAGTTGTGTTAGAGGTGAGGGTGGAGGCAAAGGGACCTCACGGGAGAAACACGGATGTCTAGGGCCTGCCTGCCAAGTCCTCCACTTATTAGTGACAGGCCCTGGTCTAAGCATCAACCTTCACAAGCTCGGTCTTTGCATCTGTACGATGGAGATAAGAATACTGACTTCAAAAGGTGGTTGGAAGAATATACTGAACAATATATGTGACGGCACTTTATAAACTTCAACTTATTAGGGAAGAAAAAAGGCAATCCCCATAGCAACACGGCCGGAAGAGGACTGCTCCACCAAGGAAACTAGGTTAACCACAACCAAGATGCCAAAGTCTGGTTTCACCACCAATGCCCGCCCGACCAGCAATTTATCACCAACTTGTCAAAACTTTGTTACCTATGAGTTGATGGATGCTTGTACAAAAATATGGAGGCTGATGGAAAAAGTCAAGTCAAAACTAACTTTCAGTACCTCTCATTCTAATCATCCTGAATAAACCAACGACAGCTACTAAAATTCCTTATTCTTCATTCTATGTTAGGCAACTATGTGTGAGGGGGCACTTTCTTTACCCACAAGCTAGACAGGTTTAGGCTCAAGAAACTTCAATCTGGGGAGACCAAAGTAGAACAGCATTCGCCCCTAGTGGAAAAAGGAGGCACGCCTCCAGTTCTGATTTCAACTCGCATACGGCAAAGTATTTGAGAATTTGCAAGGAGGATGCTGAGAATCAATGGTGTCCTGTCTTAGCTGTGCACTGTGCCTCTCTTGTGCCTCTTTATTTCTCATGGCCACTTTGTGCCTCTACATGACTGTGTCCCGCTCAGTGGCTCTGGGTCTCGGCCACTAGCAGAAATTATTTCTAGCTGATCAGTAAATTACGATGGTCATGATCATGGTGTGAGCCCTCAGAGCAGTTTCCTGCATCTCCATTTCAGTGAACATGTCTCCATACACTTACTTTCAATTCTTTCACCCCAACTTGAGGGGGCCTGGTCCTTCTTCCCCAGGACGCGTGGACCCTCCTTCATTATGTCACCTGTGCTTTTTATTTATCTCTGTTCTGATCTACGTTCCCCCCTCTGTCCTTGACCTCACAGATAGGCAGTGAGTTCATTAGTTCAAGCCCCACCGTCTGCAACTACAGCTTAGGCAGAAGGGAGACAGTGCCTTCCAGGCCCTCTACCAGGTGGTGAAGCCCCGGAATGACGACCCTGACATCTCCAACACCTGGTTTCCTTCACCTCCACTTTTCTCCTTATGAAATTCTGCCTGAGTCAGCAATTAGTTGATTCTGGTCTGTCATCAGAAAAAAGACATCAATTCCTGCAGCCGCTGATCACATGCATTTGGTAAACACACAACCGGCCCAAGACAAAAGGCGCTAGAGTTAGCTGCACCTTCCACAGGTGAAGTCCTCTCCTTCCTTGGGAGGAACATGGTTATATTGCACAAGAATCCCTCAATCCAGTTAAAATATCTACTACAACCCAAAAGAAAGAATAGCTCTGACGAAATCAAAACTTCACACAAAAGATCCCATCTTTGGCGGACAGATTCCACGACGGCCCCAGTGATGCCTGCCCTCCTGGAGTTCATGTCCCCGCCATCCACTTGTCTCGAGTGTGGGTGGGGCCTGTGACTGGCTTCTAACCAATGATATACAGCAACAGTGATTCCACTTTAATTGATTATGCAGGGTTCTAACTTCCATCTTGCTAGCAGATGCTCTCTGTAGACTCTCCTCGCTGGGTTCGATGAAGCAAGCCGCTGTGCTGTAAGCTAAGCTACACAGAACCCCAGCCGACCAGCAGCTGAGGCAGCCTCAGGCCAACGGCCAGCAAGGAACTGAGGACCCCAGGCCAACTGCCCACAGAGAACTCAAGGCTGCCAACAGCCATGTGAGCTTGGAAGCGGATCCATCCCCGGTCAAGTTTTCAGAGCAGGCCCCGACCCTGGCTGACGCCTTGACAGCTTCATGAGAAACCCTGAAGCAAAGGCCTCAGCTAAGCAGCGCCTTGATTCCTGACCCACAGAACCCAAGAGATAATAGCACATGTGTTGGTCTGAACTTCTACATTTGTGGTAATTTGTCACGTAGCGATAGATAATTCATTCACCATCTGAGCCCTGAATAAAGCTAAGACTGATAAGCACGTTTAAATTTCCACTTAGTAAGAGACAACTTTTCACACTGGGAATTTACTAGTTTAAAAATATGCTAATTTAATGAGACATTATTTCCTCTCCCCGGGTTTCTTCTTTAAACCTTATTCCTTAGTTCCATGTGTTAAGATATCACCAGAAGCCTGAACTTTTCTTTCCTCTTCCTAAACAGAATATAAATACTCAAAATTTCAAAACTTACATGTCTGGAATTCAAGCCCTTCCAACCCCAAGCTGAAGAACTTTAAAAAGCCTTAAAAAAAAAAAACAACCCACCTCCTTTTTTCTGGCCCCAGAGCTCTATGCAGTCTTTTTAGCTGCATATTCACATCCTCAGACCCATGAGCCAGTTTTTAGCTTCCTGCAAATAATTCTTTTCTACATTAAAAGTTTCAGTTATTAACATCTTTGAAAAACTGCAAATCATTCTTACTTACATCTGGAAGTCTGTACAGCTTCATTGTTCTCTGCAAAGTCATATTTCTACTCAAGTGAGAAAATTTCACTTCTACCAATTTTCTGGGGTTTAGTGATCGATGCCAGTATCTGGAATACAATACAGATTTTAAGATCTAATTGATTTCTAACTCTCCAAGTTTTTAACCTTTGTCTAAGCTCAGCTGTTACAGAAGCAGTGAATGAACACTTATGTTGGGCCCAGTGCAGTGCTGGGCGCTGGCCCTCTTCCTATGCAATTATTTTATCTGTCATTTTTGACCTCTAAATGATGTCCCAGTTATGTTCCTTTGTTGTTTGTAACCGTCCATCTCTTTCAATAAAGAGAAATCTTAGAATTGCAGAAGGAATATTGATAATGCTCAGTCTGTAAGTATTGAATGAGCATCACAGATTCTAAGATGGCAAACCAAAAAGTTTAAAAACATGAAAAATCTCTCTTTAAGTTTAGTAGCCTTCACATTTATATAACACACACCAAAGAAGACAACTTTTTGAAAAACAAGCTTGAATTTCTTAAGTGTTTCTAGTTTAGGTACTCGGATGAATGATTATATTAAAATAACACCTGTGAAGTCTTATTTATTCTGTTTATTTATGAATAAGTTAATAGGAGAGAGTCATTTTACAGTTTTATCTTTTATACTCTGTTTTCCTGAAGTTTCATCTTATTTGAGTCAATAAAAATAACAGAGGGAGATAAACTCTTTCTGATGCTCTAGGAACAGGTTATTCAAGTGACAATCTGATAAACAATTTTCTTACTAGATTAACCTTTGAAAGCTTGATAAGAGCAGATGAAGAAATAAAAACAGCTTTAGCGGGTTTTTCAGCTGATGTTTATCAAGCTTTTGGAGTAGTTCCTGATAGCACTGGTATAACAGTGAGTGTTAGAGAAGGAAAGAAAATCGTACAACAGGGCATCTTGAGATAACTGATGCCCTGGGTTTCCCAAGGCAGAGACTATTCTTTCAAATGGAAAAGACACAGAAGTGGAGATGTAGCACCATTAGTATACACGTGACTGTGGGGTTTACTGCGAGAATACTGGGCTAGTGGTTCTTGGTTCTATCTCCATCTCTGCTACCCACCAACCATATCATCACGGGTAAGCCAAAGTCCCTCTGGGTTACGCGGGTGGAGAATAATACTTGTAGCAACATGGCAGGGAGGCTCAAAGCGTTAGGTACAGGTGATATGCAAGATAAAGGTGGGATGCTATTACCTGCATGTGGCCACTGGCTTCGGAAGAACCACTCCAGCAGTATAAACGGCCTGGAAAATCCCTTCCAGGTTCACTCTTCTGGTTATTTCTCGAATCAACACTGGGGCTACCCGTTTTGATCTCAATTTCTTATGAACACAAAGAAAGTTGATTTCGACCATCTTCTTCACGCTAAGAAATAAAGGTGTTGAAAATTAGAGCCACTGTTAAGAGGAAAACATTTTCAAAAAACAAGAAAACACCTATAACATTTCAAAGAATGAGAAACTGAAAGCCCTCCTTTAACACAATATTTAAGAAAAATATTCTATCTTTTAGATATTTCACAGATTTAGCTATTTTCCATACTCCCCCACCAAAATGATCAAAACTCCAGGCTGTGGAGAAGCAAACCCTCTTGTTCTAAATAAATTTGAGAACTTTGGTCTCTTCTGAATTTTCAGTGTAGAAACTAGATCAGCTGTGCCTCAAAGTTTCTATATCTGTTTTTCCTATAATGTATACAGTTATGACAATAACTGGGTCACCCAGATGCAGAATCTAATAGGACGTTGCTTTGGAGCATAATGCAATACCCAGGAACCCTGGGAAGTGCCCCGACCAGGCCAGAGCTGGTGCTTTTCTGAGTGACCATAAACCTTCTAGAGCTCCAAAGCCCATCCTCTGCTCTGGTTCCAGATACGGAGGTATTTGATTTGGCACAAAATATTCCTTGAGATCAAATGCTTTTTAGCAGTAAATAAGCTCACCCAGTACATTGAAAGGTGAAGAGACCTATTACGCATTAGATCTTCACGTTTCATAACTGTATCTTTGACTTTCTGGGCTGAAGACCCAGAGCAAAAATGGAACAGACGTATCTGTGGATAGAAAGACTTAAAAAGAATCCCTCAAGTAATTTTTTCCCCCAGAAACAAATCTGAAATACCTATTTACAGTTTTGTTTTTTCTGCTACGGACATATATACATACCTGTGTGTGCATGTATGAGGCTGAGAGGCAGAGAGAGAAAAAAAGAGAAAAATACAGCTCTTTTTTTTTGGTCACTGTTCACAACCTGTTTTTTATGAATTATTTTTAACTTTATTTTTTAGAGCACTTTTAGGTTCCCAGCAAAACGGAGCAGCAAGCACAGTTTCCATACACCTCTGCCCTCCCCACGCACACAGCCCCCCTCCACATCAGCAGCCTGCATTCAGGCATTTCCAAAAGCCTATGCTAGGGGATTCCCTGGCGGTCCAGTGGTTAGGACTCTGCGCTTCCACTGCAGGGGCCGCGGGTTACATCCCTGGTTGGGGAGCTAAGATCCCACGTGCCGCGCGGCACGGCCAAAACCAAAAAAGAGCCTATTCTAACCACAATTCTTGGAGAAGCAATGTATCAAAACTGACAAGCTTCACTATGTACCTGTCGTAGATCCGAATGTTCGCGGGAATGGCGCTGATGAACCCCACTAGTTTTTTGTTCGAAGATACCCTGACTCCACAGTGCCACTGGAGGAGCCAGCCTGGGGGACGCAGAGCCCTGAAGTCAGTGCGGGCAAGGAAAACAGATGCGGTGAGTGTCCAGGAAAACAGGGACAGACAGAGACAGGCCGACCCCACCTCGCCCTGTCCCCAGCAAGCACACGTAACCGGCGAGACTCACCACAGCAGGAACTCGGGTGAATAGTCAAACCGGAACATGTTGTCGTCATCCTCCACGTAATTCTCATTCAGCAGGGTGTACAGCTCCCTGAGCTACGAGACCAAACAAGCGTCCTGCCTGTGATGCTTGGGACCAACGCAGAAGCAACCCACGCCAAGTCGGGGACCGAGGTCGAAGGTTTTACTCACCACTTCAGCGTTACCCAAATCTAAAGTGTCCCACATAAAACCCTGCGGCAGGGAATACGGTTCTTGACGCACGTTTTCTTTATCAGCTTCAATTGCGCCATGAGATGTTATTACTTCATCTGGGACGGGGAGGAGGGGAAAAATAAAGACAAAAAGACGATTCAATTACAGAGTGTCCTGACGATCCAAAATGGTCAGTTACAGGAAACAAAAGCGTGCTTAGGGCTCTTGAGTTCCACATAATCCTTAAAAGTACTGTATCGTTTCAGCTGCTGCCAGTGCGAAGCAGGGTGGTTATGCAAGGTGGAGGGTAACTGCTAGTGGACCAGTTACAGGAGAAATCCTCTGTCATCCACTGGCAAACTGGACGTTATGAAACAATGGTGACTTCTCAGTCTGAACTCCTAGATTACAGATTAATCATTCAGCACAACTGCCGGCGACACAGGCTTGATATGACCGCCTTAAGAGATGTTTTCTGTTTAATTGCTTTTTCAACAAACGGGGGGCAAGGGCTGCAGTGACCTGACCCCTCCCAGTGAAGTTCAAAATTAATTTCAGGACTGTTTACTTCTGTCTGGGCTGCTGGCAGCACAGTTCAAGCCATCAGTGTCTCCAGCGATTTCCACAAAGGCGCCCTTTCCCACTTCTTCCTCCGGAGCTTCCCAGTGAGGTTGGGATAAAATCCAGGTCCTTGACCGGGGCCACTGCTTGCCTGGCCACCGTCGACACATCTACCCAGCCTGCCCTCAGGGCTTCGGGCCCACTGCCGTCCCTCGGACTGGGCCTCTGCCCAGAAGGCCCATCCACTGTCTTTCACACGGCTGGCCACTGGCATTTTTTTTCAGCTATAACCTTACACATAACGTCCTCACAGCATCCTCCCCGACTAAAGCTTCCTGCATGGAGTATGTCCTCCCCGCCAGCCCACCGTTCATCCTACTTTCCTACCACTGTTTCCCGGGTCTGCGCCCCAGTGCCTGGCATTTAGTGGTAGACACTCAATAAATATCTGCTGAATAAATGAGCTTCAGGTACAGTTATTACCATCACAGACCTTTTCACAGGGGGGAAGTCACAGGGTTTGTACCAGCCCCAAGGGGTTTCTTCTTCTCTATTTCCTAATCCCTAACTCTGCACGTTCATCTTATCTCCACTCCACCAGCTCATCCCCAAGTGAGCGCCAGGGTCAGCCCTAGAAGCCAGATTCCCAGCTGTTCCCCTGGGGTTCCTTGGGAGTTGCTCAGGGCTTGTCTGATCCATATAACAACACCAGGGGCCCACCCCACGCAAGCAGCTCCAAGCAGCTGGGTGTGTTTGACTGAACTGGGACATGGCTCTGGAGAGAAACGAAGAGGCAGAGTCTCCCTGACTTTCAAACTGAGGTTCTCCCCGACCTCAGGCTCCCTCTTCCGCCATTAACCTGGTGTTGCCTTAACTGAGGTATGTAAAGAACATTCTAGGAACCCGAGAACACTGCAGGGATTTAGGGGAGGGGCCGAAATGAGATGAGCAGCGGGGAAGTCTTCCCAAAGAGGTGCGCTGGGGTGAGGTGCCGGCTGGAAGAGAATTTTCTCCCCTGGGCACTGACCCAAAAGCCCCCAGCAGAATTTAGCCAAACCCAATACGTTCAGATCAATAAATCTACACCCCTGTAGCTAATGGTCACTCAACTCAATGTCATTTAAAATCCAGCAAATTCATTCTAGAGGGTCTTCCTCCACTACCAAATAATTTCTAGAGCCTGAAAGAAAAAAATCAAGCAAAGATAATTGCTTTCTTCTTTCATGCTCTGAAGCTCATGATTTTGAAGCTGCTTGGCGTGGGCATGGGTGGAAAACGAATGGTCACTTTTAAAAAGTTTGAAACCCATTATTTGAAGGCACAGAGAAGGATTGTTCCTTGCTTTATATTTGTTAAAACTGGTTATGTGTACATAACTGGGCTAATAATAGTTTGGGATGGCAATGAATACCTTCTATTATATAGATTTTGGAACTGGAACTATCAAGGAAGAAAAATATGGAAATAATATATGGAAATATGTATCTTCATATAAACGTACGACAAAGCAGCAGGTTTAGCTTGTAATACATTGAAAAACATTTTTATACATTTATATCATCTTTTTTCTGGCATAATGTGAAAGAGTAACAATGAAATTATTAAGTTTATTAATTATTAATTTAATAATTATTAAGTTTACAGATCCTTAAGTGGTAAAAGTTTAAGTGAAATGTGATGGTGCAAGCCGGGCACTGAGGGAAAGA
>NW_006787833.1:2441430-2446904 GCF_000442215.2 Lipotes vexillifer | reverse complement strand
GGGAAAGAGGCCTATTACAGATTTCTACACCACCCACTACACCAGAGCACTTATGAAGGCCTTCACGGGGTGTACCAATTTGCTTATTATACTGAAATGTTATCACATTGGTAATAATTAACAACATGGGTGAGTGTTCAGAATCCTATTGTTAAACAGAGCAAAATTTTCCATTTCAGTAAGATTTAATAGGGCAAATTTTCTGTGTCTTTTGGGATAACTGAGGTGTGAGATTGCTAAAAATTTATGCAGAAGAAAAACCACTCCATGAAGATCAGAACCAAAAAACTGGGGGTGGGCGAGACCCCTCTTATATACATATATTTAATACACTAATGTTTGAAGTGTGGGGAAATTAGATTTTTTTATAGGGACAGGAGTTAGATTAAAATTGTTACTGAAAGCCAACGTCACCACCCAACACTTATTTTAAGAAGAAAAATATGACTTTTGTATAAATTTCAAATCTGTGGTCTAAAACAAATCATATAAGTGAAGTCAAGTCTCTTTTGTGTTTTTTTGTTTGTTGTTAACCCAGCTTTGTTTTGGGGGGGAAAAGGCAGAAAAGCTTACTTAGTTTGGGTACCGGCTGTGTGTCCCAAAACTGGTATCTGTGTTTGGCAGCCTCATCAATGTTCCTGGCGGGGCCCTGGCATGCGGATAACAGCTCCATTGCCCTCTGGATATCCTGCAACTTCTGCATTGGAATGGTGGGATTCTACAACAGCAAAGACACACAGACACAAAATATGAGGAAGCTGCCGCTGCTCCCAAGCCTGGGGCAGGTCCACGTGCACCTGCACTGGAGACTATACGGCGTTCGCTGGAAAAATGCACAATCCTCCTCTAAGCCTGGCCCTTGGGCTCAAGTATGCTAACGTATTAAAATATAAGCAAACGTATTAGGTTGAAGGCAACAACAGTCCTATAGCTTCAATGGGGCTCTGACAGTCTGGGAACTCTCAAGTAAACCGAACCACTCTCTGCTTCAGTTTCCCACCCATCTGCAAAGGGTCCTAGGTCCTCACCATTAATTACTCATGTGGGGGGAGCAGCAGAGAGGAGTGCCCTGCAATGCAAATGCTACTATCATACAGCAGCCAGTCAGACTCCAGCCTCGGCTTCACTGTTGGGGTTAATGCTCGGGAGGAGCAACGTGGGGACAAAGGAAATAACTTCTAGAACGGAAACCAGGCAGATGAGGGAAATTTTAGTTCATAAAAAGAAAGAAAGAGGGGGCTTCCCTGGTGGCGCAGTGGTTGACAGTCCGCCTGCCGATGCAGAGAACGCGGGTTCGTGCCCTGGTCCGGGAAGATCCCACATGCCGCGGAGCGGCTGGGCCCGTGAGCCATGGCCGCTGAGCCTGCGCATCTGGAGCCTGTGCTCCGCCGCAATGGGAGAGGCCGCAACAGTGAGAGGCCCGCGTACCGCAAAAAAAAAAAAAAAAAAAGAAAAAGGAAAGAAAGAAATCTGAACTTAGTGCCGGGCTGGGAAGGAAGTGCATCAAGAAAGGACTCTCTAAGGATGCCTCCTCCTGGACCACACCCCACCCTCTGCCAATACTGACGCCCCCTCCAGAGGCCACGAGGATTGAGCAGTTTCCTCTATGGATTCAGATCTTCTGCAACCATAAAAGCCTTTTCTCCCCAACCCAAGTGGTGGAAACAACCTCCCTTTTAAGTAATACGTATCCTCAGTCTATAAAATTGACAATGCCTTTAAATATTAAAGTTCCTTCCTCAAAGCCAATATTCCTGTCATCTCTGAAGATCCCGCAGCTCTTTTTTTTTTTTTTTTTGGGAAATCCCTCATGGAAAATGAGACTACAACTGAAATGAGCAAGTGGCATGTAGGACTGAATATGGAAATCAATGAGGTTTTTTCAACATGTGAAATTATTGATTTGTTTTAGAATTTTGATGCCATACAAAGAATGCTCTTCACTGTAGGTTCAGAATTGGTTAGAAGGAGTCTCAGAGTCTTCGGTTTCCCTGTATGTCAACACCATGGGCACCAAGGAAAGGTACCATCGACCCTCAATGGTTTATTAACAGCAGCTTTGGACTTCTGCTCCGTTTTGACTCTGAAGTCTGTGGTCTGGAGCAAATCTTTGAATCTGGGAACCTTGCTTGTTTGACTCAGTACAAAACAGGGTTTATTTAATACAGACCATCCTGTGGTGGCTTTACTCACTGGGTTCCCTTAAGATTCTTGCCCCTAAAATGATTCCAAGAAACAAAGTGCTGGAGTCTAACCAGAGGTAGGTTCAAGTCTTAATGTCTCCTCTCGGAAGTCTAACAGCCTCACCCAGGACTGCCACAAATTCTGTAAGCCATTCATCTTATATTTTGATTGAGTTCTGAATCATCAGGTTCATATATATCAATTATACATACTAATTTAACAAAATAATTTTGTTCTAATTTACTGTATTTTTATATTTCTCTTGTTTGGGCCTCTTCTGAACCTCCCACACAAAAGTAACTGATTTCTAGCAAAATGAAATTTACATTCACTTGAACTCCCAACAGTGCAATCAACTAGGAGACCTGCAACTTACATAGGGTGAGAGCACAGCGTATTTCAGCTAGTAATGCTTGAACATGCACCCCTTTATCTTAAAATAGGCCAAGTAGAACCCAGTCTTACAAAAATATACCTACAGTATCTGCACCGAATTTGCCACGGTAACCCTTCTTTCCTGCTACTTGAGTTAAATCCTCTAACAGGGCTATATCAAACTCCAACCCTTTTGTAACAAACATGCATCAGCATCTTTGTTCCAAAGGAGCCAATGATGGTACCCCATCTGCATGAAGAAGCCTTCAGAGTGGTTTCTGCCTTGGCAGGTTGACCAGCAGTCTTTACATGAAATCACCATTCATGAAATAGTCATATTCAAATGCTCACTATTAAATGCTTTCATTTTTTATTGAAGTTAGGTTGATTCACAACATTATATTAGCTTCAGGTGTACAATATAGTGAGTCAATATTTTTTTTTTTTTTTTTTTTTTTTTGTGGTATGCGGGCCCTCTCACTGTTGGGGCCTCTCCCGTTGCGGAGCACAGGCTCCGGACGCGCAGGCTCAGTGGCCATGGCTCACGGGCCCAGCCGCTCCGCGGCATGTGGGATCTTCCCGGACCGGGGCATGAATCCACGTCCCCCGCATCGGCAGGCAGACTCCCAACCACTGCGCCACCAGGGAAACCCCGTGAGTCAATATTTTTATAGATGATACTCAAAGTAGATTCAAGTAAGTACAACTTTCAAATCCATAGCGACAGAGCAGTAAGGAAAACTCAGCTATGATAAATTCTTAAACCTATCCAATCACCTGCCAGAGCAGCACCACACGGGGTGTTTTGAAAGGTGAGAATGTGTACTGACCCCGCATTAGCCTCCCACTATCATATTCTGGTGTAAGAGTCGGACACGCCTCTTTTCCTCCATATCTGCTCCTTGGGAAATACTAAACACCAACTGTACTCTTTGCCCACTATTTTCCAATTTAATACCTTGGAAAAAATGTTCAAGTCCTTCATCACTAAGAAGTGTACAAGAACCCAAATATTTTATTTTGGTTCTTGAGCGTAGACCACAATATTCTCTAAACTGAAGAATCTCTAAAGGTCACTCACTGTAAATGATGGTGTTACGTAGAGCTGACATCAGTTTCAGGGAAAGGAGCAGCAGTTTTTAAAATGCAGTGAAAAGCCCACATTAAAACAATTTTGACTTAGTCTTCATGAAAAAAGAAAAGAATTTCTCTACCATATCATGGTAGCAGTTCCTCCTGCCTTGCTTGGCTGTAGTTTCTTTTTCTCCTTTTTTTTTTTTTAAATTCCAACCACCCACTCATTTTATTTTTTAATTTTAAAAAATTTTTAGTTGATTTACAATGTGGTGTTAATTCCTGCTGTACAGCAACGTGACTCAGTTATACATATATGTATCTTTTTTCATATTCCTTTCCATTGTGGTTTGTCACAGAATATTGAATATAGTTTCCTGCGCTATACAGTAGGACTTTGTTGTTTATCCATCCTACACATACTAGTTTGCCTCTGCTAATCCCAAATTCCCATTCTGTAGTTTCTTATAAGTGACCAGAGGCAGGGGAAGGGCCCTAAATCACCAAGGGTACAGGGCTGGGCAGCAGCTGATGGTGATGACAGAAAGAATAAGGAGATGTTCACAACTGCATGTAAATAACACCACATTTGTCTGATGAAGCAACGATGAGAAATGGACAAGATATCTTGCCAGCTTATGGTGCACCTTATATGAGTTACCTTGGAACTTATGTCTGTGGATAGATTATTTATTACCAGAGAAGCAAGTTGAAAAGCTAGTGGGGGAAACTGCACTTTCTTCTCACCCCACGAGGGCAATCAGGGAAAAATTGGGGCAAGGAATTTTCCTTCTCAGTGATTCCTGGTCCTTATGTGTAAAACAGGTAACAATGACGACAAAACTACCTGCAAGGCTCACTCAATGTCGTAAGATGTAAAGTTTGTGCAAGAAAAAAACCTGAGACCCCACAAAACTGGCATAACGGTAACAACTGCCATTATGTATATGCTGTGCTTCACAGCAGAGGTCCCACCCCTCAGGGCCATGGACTGGTACCGGTCCGTAGCCTGTTAGGAATCGGGCTGCACAGCAGGAGGTGAGTGGTGGGCGAGTGAGCGAAGCTTCATCTGTATTTACAGCCGCTCCCCATCACTCGCGTTACCGCCTGAGCTCTGCCTCCCGTCAGCATTATGGTGAGTTATATAATTATTTTATTATATATTACAATGCAATAATAATAGAAATCAAGTGCACAATAAATGTAATGCGCTTGAATCATCCCAAAACCATCCCCCCGCCGCCCTGGTCCGTGGAAAAACTGTCTTCCATGAAACCGGTCCCTGGTGCCGAAAAGGTTGGGGACCGCTGCTTTACATGGTATAAAAACCACGTTATAAAGATGGTCTGATTGTGACCTCATGAACAGCCTATGAGCTGGGGAGGAGGCATGTCCCCAAGTTGCAGATGAAATGAGCTTATTAAGGAGGGGCAGAGCCTGGCAAACGCTCACAGCTTGAGAGCTCTGGGGCAGGACAGAGCTCCTGCCATGACACCAGGCACTGCCCAACTGACTCGGAGCTACAACAATCAGATGACCTCTGCTTTGTTATACTTCTAACTCTACCCCTTTTCGCTGTGAGTTTCTGGCTTCGAGGGCTGTTTCCTTGGGCCCAGCACACGAGGTCTCTGTTCAGAGCCAGGATGATGGGTGGCCCCAGGGAAGTGGCACCTGGCATCGGCATCTCCAGAAGCATACAGAGATGCAGGGCCCAGCAGGACCACTTCTAGTTTGGTCCAAAATGGGTTACTTCCTACCCTTGGCAATAGAATTAAGAATGGCCACTGCAGACTGGTCCAAGGCAAAGTCAACGTGAGACTTACCCATGGTTGCTCCTGCTG
>NW_006787833.1:2436138-2441411 GCF_000442215.2 Lipotes vexillifer | reverse complement strand
CTGCTGAAACCTGCTGCCAGATGGTGCTGTGCTATTCAGGTAATTAGACACCCAGAAAAATGGAAATGTGAATATCTTCTGAACAAAAGGGAATCAAATATTAAGTGTAACTACAAAAAAAACCCCCCAAAAAACCAGAAACTAAAACCTAACAAGGTCACCGTGAGACTTTCTTCTATGACTACAACCTACGGACTAATTAACTGAGAAAGGGGGGATGTGGGCAGAATACACAGAAGCCCAGCATGGACCTCTTAGTTTTCTGGGTGCCAACGTCAGTTCTGGGAAGGCTGTAAATACCCTGCTGTGACCACACAGTACACAGTCGCGGCAACACCCTAACTACACCTCTGACCCAACAGGGCACTCGCCTAAGCTGCCCAGACCTGCTTCCACACATATGGGACACCACGGAGGTTAAAATAAAACATGGTTCTCACTTTTGAAGGCGGCTGAATTTTAATCTCCTGGGAATCAGATGCCGAGTCTGACTTGGTGCCTCCGGAATTCGGTTTCTCCTTTTTTCTCTTCTGTTTCTTCTTTTTCTTTTTGGCACCCAAATCACCTCCGGGACTCCTGTTAGGAAATTCACAGGGTTTGTAAAAACAACAACAGGTCATTATGTAAAATCTGAATTGCATGAAATTAATCATTTAGGAAAAACACATGTTATACACAGGAGGGAAAAACTACGTTAGGATGTGCAATATTCTGATTGACAAACATATATATATATTTTCAGATGACCAAAATACATATTTTTCATCTATATTTGGTCTTGATCCATGGTTCCTGGGTCACAGCTTCCAAACCCCTTGGAGTTTCCTAAAAGATTAGAACTTTAAGGTAGGTGTCCCTTATGTCATGTTAAGAAGGTCACTTCTCGAAGCACCTAAGGATGGGCGCAGGTCGCCAGGGGAGCCAACCCTGTGATTAGAGGGCTGGAATTTTCAATCCCACCTCCCTGACCTCCGGGAGGGGAAGAGGGGCTGGAGGTTGAATCAAACACCAATGGCCAATGATGTAACCAATCATGCCTATGTAAGGAAGCCTCCATAAAAACCCAAAAGGATGGGGGTTCAGAGAGCTTCCAGGTTGGTGATTTCTCTCCACGTGGAGGTTTGGGGACAGTGGCGCCTGGAGAGGACACGGAAGCTCTGCGCCCCTTCCCCACACCTTGCCCTGGGCACCTCTTCCATCTGGCTGTTCCTGAGTTACATCCTTTTATAATAAACAGGTGATCTAGAAAGTAAATGTTTCTCTGAGTTCTGTGAGCTGCTCTAACAAATTGACCAAATCTAAGGAGGGGGGTCTTAGGAACCTCCAATCTGTAGCCCGGTCAGAAGCACATGTGACAACCTGGGTTTACACCTTGGAGGGGTCGGGGGGGATAGTCTCGTGGGACTGAGCCCCTAACCTGTGGGATCTGATGCTGTCTCTGCATAGACGGTGTCAGAACTGAGATGAATTTCAGGACACCCAGCTGGCGTTTGAGAATTCCTTGGTGCTATGTGGGAACCCTCCACCCCTACCTCCCCACTGGAACTGGGTCCAGGAACCCAGAATAATATTAGTCTACGCTCAGTCATCCTGCAGGGTGCTTAGATGTCATTTAAGCAGGAAAACTGTAGCAATATTTATCACCAAAGTCAAATAGCTTTCACAGGTATCACTGCTCCACTAACTTACTTTTAAATCAGCCTTTTCAGGGAGAGATAAATGTCGTAAAATATTCCATTATAAACATCTCTTGGGCACAATAAACCACTAATCTTGACACAAGAGAACCAAAGAAAGGGCATCTCTGCAGGGGGTGGCATTTTTCCTGATAAAGATTTTTATTAGAAGGATTAACAATAAAAAAAACTCTACAGGAAAAAAAAAAAGTTCACTGGTAAAACATTTCTGTTTGGAACCCTTGTCATATTAGAGCTGTACTCTTCTGAAAGAGAAAAAGAGACACAAGGAGATTTAAAATTTCCCTTTCTTTGGGCCTACTCTCCCACAGTATTCCCAGAAGGTAAATTCAAATTTTGAGTCAGAGATTATTACTGCATTATCCCCTGATGCAGGGAAAAGTGATGGAAATAAGCAATTCTGTTCTATTGTTCTTAATTAGCTCTATCTGTTCCTATTTTCTTTCTTGAATTTTTGCCTAATTATCAAATACATATTCATTATAAGACACAAATGTCATTAATTAACAGCCTTATAACAGGGTCCCTCAAAGGCAGTTCTTCTGGTATAAATTCTTCTAAAATAGCCTTTCTTCTCTAAGCATGCCTTCGTTTTTACTACGAGTAAGTTTTCAACAAAAACTGAATCTTAAACACACTATTTTGAAACTTGGCTCCTTTTCTCCTTCCACTTAACAAATGTGTCTTGGATTTCTTTCTTTCCATGTCAGGATATATTGAGCTACCTCATTTCTTTTTAGCAACTGGGTAGCATTCCATTGTGTTAGTATATCATATTTTACGTAACCATTCCTATATAAAATATGCTGCTGCAAAAAAATATTCTGGTACTTACATCTTTGTGCATTCATGCTAGTTTGTCCAAAGGTGGAAATGTGAGGTCAAAGTGGATAGTTAAGCCTGCTTTACTAAATATTATTCCAGTTTCCACTATACCAACAGTAAATCAGTTTCTGGTTCTGAATACAAGGAGCTTGGAAGTCACCACTCCATCCCAGCAGACTGAAAAATCAACAGTTCTTCTGAGATCCCTAAGGGTGGGAGGCAGGGACACAGGACAAACTGCTGCCCCCAAGATTGGAGAGACAGCTTCTGGGAGCAGAGATTCACGCGTGGTAACCTCCATGGGAGCCAGCGCTCAGGCAGGAACCCCGGGACCGCAATTCACAAAGTCCATGTGAACAAGACCCAGAGTTAGGAGCCCAGTCACGGGTCTCCCACGCTTTTGTGAGTTTTACCCTCAGGAGCGCAGTCAGGTTCCCACAGTAGAGAGCGGAGAAAAATCCCCTCGTGCTTCCGGTAGAGGGAGGGGAAAAGGAATCATTTCTGAAATAGGCCAGACATTCTGTGCTTCTTAACAAGGCCTGTCCTCAGCGGAAACTAGTCAACCAGAGCCTAAGCAGCTGGGCTACGGTCAGAGCTTAACTAACCTGGGGAAAAGAAATACCTGGCTCCAGCCCCCATTAGCCATCCTGTTCACATATGTGAGCTCACGGTCCAGAGGCACTGGCTCACTAAAAGACTGAGGCTGGATCACAGGACCCCGCAATGCCTCCCGCCCCACACGCCTCACCACCACATGACCAAAGGCCTACTTACAGCAGTTCCTTTCACCCAGGACATCATGTCTGGCTATCAAGAAAAAACTACAAGGCATTCCAAAAGGCCAAAAACGCGCTTGGAAAAGATACAACAAGCATCAGAGCCAGACGTGGCAGGGACGGTGGAATGATCAGGCCTGGGATTCGAAACAACTCTGATTAATATGCTAAGGGCTCAAATGGACAAAGTAGACAGCACGTGAGAACAGATGGGCAATGTAAGCAGAGATGGAAATCCTAAGAAAGAACCGAGAAGAATCAAAAACGCTGTGACAGAAATGAAGAATGTCTTTGATGGGCTCTGAGCTTGAGGATACAGCAGTGGAAACCTCAGAGACCCCCCCTAAACCTGAAAAGCAAAGAGAACAAAGATGGAAAAAACAGAACAGAACATCCGAGGACTGTGGGAAAACTACAGAGAGTATAACATACGTGTAATGGGAGAACCAGAAGGAGAAGAGAGGAAGAAATGGAAGAAATACTTGAAACAATAATGACTGAGGATTTCCCCAAGTCAACAGCAGGTGCTAACCCACAGGTCCAAGAAGCTCAGAGAACACCAAACAGGATGTTGGTGCCCAACATGCCCCAAAAATGGCACCTTGGCGAATCATTCTCAAAATACAGAAAATCAAAGCTGAAAGGAGCCAGAGAGGAAAAACTACCTTACCTGTAGAAGAACAAAGGACCGAACAGTAAATGAGAACAGCAATTTCCCTATGTCTTTGCCAGCCCTGAAATATAACCATTCTTTATCATACCTGACAATCTGATAGGTAGAAAAAATTTTCACTGTAGATTTAATGTTCCTTTAGTTAACCAGGGGTGAGGCTACATATCTTTTTCTTTTAATAAATTTATTTATTTTATTTATTTTTGGCTGCGTTGGGTCTTTGTTGCTATGCGTGGGCCTTCTCTAGTTGCATGAGCCAGGGCTACTCTTCACTGCGGTGCGAGGGCTTCTCATGGCAGTGGCTTCTCTTGTTGCGGAGCATAGGCTCCAGGCGCGCGGGCTTCAGTAGTTGTGGCACGTGGGCTCAGTAGTCGTGGCTCGTGGGCTCTAGAGCGCAGGCTCAGCAGTTGCGGTACACGGGCTTAGTTGCTCCGCAGCATGTGGGATCTTTCCGGACCAGGGATTGAACCCATGTCCCCTGCATTGGCAGGCAGATTCTCAACCACTGCGCCACCAGGGAAGCTCTACATATCTTTTTATATGTTTACAGAGCATTTATATTTTTCCACGAATAGCTCATTCATATTCTTTTTCCATTAGCCATCTTAAGAAACAATGATTTGTAGGTGCCCTTTATAAAAGCATGGATAGAACTTGTCATTTATTAAGAATTTTTATTTTGGGCACTTTAATCTCATTTAATCCTCACAATAGGCCTATGAGAGATACTACCCTCTGCTTATATTCCATTGCCTAGTTTGTTGTCTATTATTTAGACTGTAAATACTTTACACAGTTTAGTTTTTAGCATTCCACTTAATTTATGGTATTTTTTCCTGTACAGACACTTAAAAATTTTATGGGGTCTAATATTTAAAATTTTTCCCTTATGGCTTTTTGGCTTTCAAATCTTGCTTAGAAAGTCTTCCCAATTCCAAAATTACATAAGTATCCTTGTATAACTTTTTCTCTTTTAGCTTTATGACTTTTGGGGAAAAATATTTAGCTTTCTAATTCATTTGGAATAAAGTACGTAGAATGTGAAATCCTGTATTCCTACTTTCCAAAAATACGTTTCAAATACAAGAAAGCCCCATTATAACATAGCTTGTTATTACAGGGGTCACGCTGTAGCACCCAAAGACAAACAAGCAGATATAATAAGAGAGGCGGAAGTGCCTACTCGTTGGATACAATTGCATGGCAAGGCCTTGTTGCCAGACGCTGCTCCGGGTGCAAGCGGTTTCGAAACGTCTGCCAATTCTTCGATGCTTCTCCCATTGAGAGGTGGGGGTCTCTTTC
>NW_006787833.1:2424769-2436103 GCF_000442215.2 Lipotes vexillifer | reverse complement strand
TTTCCCTCCTCTTGAGTCTGGGCAGGCTCGTCACTTGCTCGTAACGCAGTGTAAGTGACACTACATGACTTCTGAGACTAGGTCACAAAAGACCACGCACTTTCCACGTGGCTCCCTTGGGATGCTCAAGTCTGGGGGCAGCCAGGAGCCACATAAGAGGTCTGACTGCCCTGAGACCACCCGCTGCAGCCACGGGAGGGAGCCCTCATAAATGCCCAGCATGGTCAAGTCTGCAGAAGACTCCTGCCCAAGGCAACAAGAGACCCTGGATGAGGAACTGCCTTTCCCAGCCTCTTCACCCACCGGATCTGCAAGCCTGATAAAGCAACGTTGTTTTGTGTCACCAGGCCTGTAACGGTATTGCATGCAGCAATAAAAACTCAGCCAGATACATGGGGTGTGAAAGTGGAGGGCTGCTGTAACAAAAACCCCAAACACGCGGCCCTGGCTTTCAGACCAGATGGAAAGAGCCTGCGGCGACTGTAAGCAGAAGCCTGACGGTCTCAAGGAGGCTGGTGGTGAGGGCCTGGGAAAATGAAAGGAAGTGATATGGGAAGATTGACGGAAGGGGACCCCCGTTATGTAGTAGAGGAATGTTTATAAAACTGCCGCCAGAGATAACGTGGGAAACAGAGAATGGCCGTAATGAGCATGAAAATCTAAAACGATTTCTGGGCAGAAGGCTGAAATCGTGCTGGCTTCTCCCAGCTGTGTATAAGAAAACGAGAGCAGAGAGACATTAACTCAAGAATGAGCTTCTCAGCAGTTGAGAGGAAGTTAGAGAATACACGAGCCCAGGCAGGGCTTGCCAGACTCAAAATTAAACTGTCCCTCATCCCCAGCATCCCCAGAAGGCAAAGGCTGTACATATTAAGAAACGGTCTCAGGACAGAAAGTCAAACCTGGAATGGAGCTGTGGTTAGGACCTCAGAAAATCTTCAAGGTGGTGCTCCATAGACCATTTCAAACAGACAAAACACCCTCTCGGTTTCTGAAGGATGTGCCTCTTCTGTTCTGTCTCTAAACAGTACAGCTTCTAAATCTTCTGGACATTCAACCTCACATAAAGACCAAGGTAGAGAAAAGCTTATCTTGAAGAAGAGGTTGGTGGGTATGGCTTTTGTGCAGTACAGTGGTCCCCAACCCCCGGGCTGCAGACTGGTACCCGTCTGCAGCCTGTTGGGAACTGGGCCACACTGCTAGATGTGAACAGCGGGTGAGAGAGCGAAGCTTCATCTGCCACTCCCCATTGCTTGCATTACCGCCTGACCCATCCCCCCACCCCTCCCCGTCCGTGGAAAAACTGTCTTCCATGAAACTGGTCCATGGTGCCAAAAAGGTTGGGGACCACTGGATTATACACTGAAACAGGAAGTCCAGTACATTTTTTAAAGAATTACACCAGCTTGAAAGAGAGAACAGGACAAAATGCAAAGAGGCCTTTGGACCCGAAGGCTTTTACAGGCAGGAAGCAGACAGAGAAGGTCACTCACTCAGATGCAAAGTCATGTTTTCTTTTGGAAGGAGGATTTAAAAGGCAGAACCCAGAGCCCAAGGGACAGAGGCCAGAGCCATGGAGAGCAGCTCCTGAAGATTAGGGCTGAACTCAAACCAAGGGACTGGCGACAGGCTCCTGGCTGGATTTCAGAACTGCTATGGCCCACTGGCTGTGCCGTGCTATTTCCCCCTTTTGAATGGGACCACCACCGTCGCTCCCCTATACCTGTCCACCCTTCCACAATGGGCGTGTGGGGAGCAGACAACATACCTGCTGATTTCACAGGTACTGAGATGGACTGAGGGCCCTCATCCACCTAGACCTGGTTTAGATGATGAGATCCTGCACTTCAAGCCTGAGCCTCATATATAAGCCAAAACGCGGTATGATTTGCGGGAGAGCCTCAGGGAGGGTAAATGTATTCTACTTGGGGCAGAATGTGTATACTTTTAATGGCCAGAAGATGGACTGTGGTAGTTTTCAATACATCCTCAAATTTTTTAGAGACTCCTCCCAATGAACGATGGAATCTAGCTCCCCTCCCCTTGAATGTGGATGGGCTTGTGACTCACAACCAATCATTCACAACAAATGTGTCAATACATGACTTCCCAGTCTAGGTGAGAAGCTCCCACCCACCAGCGCATGCTGGTGAGGCCACGTGGGTGGGCTCTAGTCAACAGCCAGCATGGACGGACAGTCATGTGAGTGAGCCCCACCTGGGCGTCCACTGCAGGGGAGGCTTCAGCTGACTGCAGCCTCAGCTGAAATCTGACTGTGACCCCATGAGATCCCCAGCCAGAACTCCCTCCAGCCATGCCCTTTCCAAATTCCTAACCCACAGAATCTGTGAGCCTAATAAAATGGTTGCTGGCTTATTAAACAGCAAGTTACTGGAACATCAAGATACAGCAATGAACAAAGCAATGTCCTGCCCTATGGAGCATATATATTCTTAAGGCAACAGACAACACACAGATGGGAGGCTTATGGGAAATTAAATGAGGCGGAGCCTGCACAGTGTGTAGCTTAGCGTCTGGCATGGAGTAAGCCCTTCAATAACTGATAGGTACTGTTCTTATTACACATTTAGGCATGTTGTTTCCTCTGCCAGGACACCCTTCTCTCCTTCATTTCCTGGCAGATTGCTTTTCGTTCAAGATTTAGGCCAAGACGATAGACACATCAAAGGATGCTGCACATTGCTAATTATTAGAGAAATGCAAATCAAAACTACAATGAGGTATCACCTCACAACAGTCAGAATAGCCATCATCACAAAATCTACAAACAATAAATGCTGGAGAGGGTGTGGAGAAAAGGGAACCCTCCTACACTGTTGGTGGGAATGTAAGTTGGTGCAGCCACTGTGGAAAACAGTATGGAGGTTCCTCAGAAAAATAAAAATAGAGTTGCCGTATGATCCAGCAATCCCACTCCTGGGCATATATCCAGACAAAACTATAATTCAAAAAAGATACACGCACCCCTACGTTCATAGCAGCACTATTCACAATAGCCAATATGTGGAAACAACCTAAATGTCCACTGACAGATGAATAAAGAAGATGTGGTATTCCATATATACAATGGAGTACCACTCAGCCATAAAAAAGAATTAAATAAAGCCATTTGCAGCAACATGAATGGACCTAGAGATTATCATACTAAGTGCAGTAAGTCAGAAAGAGAAAGACAAATACCATATGATATCACTTATATGTGTAATCTCAAATATGACACAAATGAACCTACCTATGAAACAGAAACAGAAGCACGGACACAGAGAATGGACACGTGGTTGCCAAGGGGGAGGGGGTTGGGGGAGGGCTGGGGTGGGAGGTTGGGGTCAGCAGATGTAAACTGTTATATATAGAATGGATAAACAACAAGGTCCTACTGTATAGCACAGACAACTGTATTCAATATCCTGTGATAAACTATAATGGAAAAGAAAAAAAAGAATGTATATGTATATATGTATAACTGAATCACTTTGTTGTATAGCAGAAATTCACACAACGTTGTAAATCAACTACACTTCAAAAAAAAAAGATTTAGGCACACTCAAAACCCAGTGCTCTTACCTCTTTCCCCACTAGAGTGTAAGCTGCCTAAGAACAGAAGGTCTCCCATTTCTTTAAAAAATGTGTGAAATAATAGAGAAAATATACATTGGTCTTTGACCCCAGTCCCTGGCACAGAGCGCCTAAAACCCTGGGAATTTCCTGGGAGCGAGCAGTGTCTTTGGTTCCAGTGCGGTGCCTCTGCCTGGGCTCCTGGATGGTCACCACAAAGACCAAGCCACGAACAGAAGCCTGACATTTTCAGCTCCGTCCCCAGTTCTCCAGAGAGGGGAGAGGGGCTGGAAATGGAGTTAATGATCGATCATAAGCCTTCACAGAAGTCCCCAGAAGTGCAGGGTTCAGAGAGCTTCCAGGTTGGGGAACACGTGGAGGTGTTGGGAGGGTGGTGCCCAGACAGGGCATGGACACCCGTCCCCCGCACACCTCGCCCATCTGGGTGTTCATCTCCATCCTTTACCACGTTCTTTCACAATCAACTGGTGAACAGTAGAAAGTGTCTTCCTGAGTTCTGTGGATTCAAATTAATCGAACCCGAGGAGGGGATCTTAGGAAACTCCAATTTGTAGCTGATCGGTCAGAAGCACAGGTGACAACCTGGACTTAGCATTGGCATCTGAAGTGGGGAGGGGGCAGTCTGGCAGGACTGAGCCCTCAACCTGTGGGATCTGACTCAGCCTCCAGGCAGAAAGAGTCAGAATCGAGTTATATGGTAGGACCCCAGCCCGTGCTAGCGCTCCAGGAATGCTCGGTGTGGGGAGGCCCCGAGGCCTGGTGTCCGAAGCACTGAGGGTGACAGCAGTGAGAGTCAGGAGAACACAGAAGGAAAACTGGGGTTTTCCTACTCAGGTGAACACTATCTGTGCTCACCGATCTTTCTGAATTCCCCTCCTGTGGACGTTCCAGAGGATGACGCATACACTCCGCATCCCACCCTACCCCCCAAGTGAGAAAAGTAGGCCCAAGCAGGCTGAGCCAATGGAAGTTGAGGGTGGAACACGTGCTGCTGCCAGGTGAGAGCACGTGAGGGCCGCCACACCTTCTTCTTTGCTGACTTCCCCTCCCAGTGAGCCCCAGAGCCTTGTCAAGATGACGCATCGGGAGGGGATGGGCCTCCTTCAGCTGAGGCCCGAGAGGCCTCTGAGGACTAGAGGTCCCCACGTGCTGTATGTAGTGCCGGGGGAGACCAAGCTTTGCTGACTTAACGTGACAGAATTGTGGGCTTGGGTTTTACCACTTAGAGGATCCCAAGGGCCAGCCTCATCACCCAACATCTACGTCACAGACAGACTCTTCTTTCTGGCAGTTACTCATGTATTAAAACCAGAAAACTTTCTGAGTTAAAGTAATTCATTCCTCTGTAGAGTCAAAGCATGAAAGCCATGTTCAATAGTGAGAAAAAGTGTTTAAAAGACAAGCGCGTGAGCTACAGATTCGTGTTTCCCTCTCCTCCCTAATCCTGGAATAGAAACTCGTGTTCATTTTTGGAGATTCGAGAAGACCCCGCCAAGTGGCACCCTCGTGGTCTAAAAACAGTAATGCGTTCCCACCCCCAAATGAGCAGTTTGTTTCCATCAGTAGAATCAAATCTGTACTATGTATTGTGATGTTTATGTTTAAAATCATCTAGTAGTTAAGGACTTCCATAAATATCTGACTAGCAATTGGGCTTAAACAAACATATCACAGCCAGATACCAGAGCTAGAAATATGCCATGGATAGTATGGTTTTGTACATTCTCTGATTTGGGAGTCTGACTATTTCGGGTTTTCCTCCCTCAGTGTTCCCAGGGTTGGCACCTCATAAAGTGGTGAACTTGCTGTGCTGTGCTTATGTGATTTATGTGCGCATTCGTGTCAGTGTGTGCAGGGTAGAGAAGAGAGCTATTCCTATGTGTATCCCTAAGATCGCTAATGTTTTAACGCCTGACACTAGTAGATTTTTATAACAAATGTTTGTTGAATGAATGAATAATTCTTGGGGTAGCTCCAATCACACACTGTCAGGAAGTAGAATATCTCTGAAAGCTACAATTCTCCCTACCTGCGTGGTAAAGTTGATTGCAGCCTGTTATCATGTATTTACTGAGCCATCTAGTATGTCCTCAGCACTGTGTTGGGTGCAGGGGAAGGGTGGAAGGGGTCTAGCCTCAAAGAGACTAGAATTTGGGAATCAGAGCTGACAGGTATACCACTAGTCCCTCACTAGGACAACTGCAACCAAAAAAGATAATAACAAGTGTTGGCGAGGATGTGGAGAAACTGGAACCCTCACACACTGCTGGTGGGAATGGAAAATGGTGCAGGCGCTTTGGAAACAGCCTGGCAGTTCCTCAAAACGCTAAACAAAGATTTACCACATGACTTAGCAGTTCCACTCCTAGGTCTATGACTAAGAGAAATGAAAATATTTGTGCACACAGTCACTTGTATACAGATGTTCATAGCAACATTCTTCATAACTGCCAAAAAGTATAAACCACCCAAATATCCATCAACTGATAAATGAATAAAGAAAATGTGGCATATCCATATAATAAATACTAATTCAGCAATAAAAAATTGTAAATAAATAAAAGTATTGATACATGCAACAACATGGATGAGCTGTGAAAACATTACACTAAATGAAAGAAGCCAGTCACAAAGGAGGGATGCAGGGTTTCAGTCTGGGGTGACGAAAATGTTCTAAAATTGATTGCGGTGATAGTTGTATAACTCTGTGAATATACTGAAAGCCACTGGATTGTGCACTTTAAATGGGTGAATCACAGGGTATGTGGACTATATCTCATCAAAGCTGTTGAAAAAGTGGCAGGTGAAATTCCTGTCCCTGGGGGGTGATAAGATGCGGCAAAGGGCTCAGGATAATAGAGGAAAATCCCAGCTCAAGAAGATCCCTCTTCAAAATCTGATGAAGAAAAAGATTCAGACTCTAAGTGCCTGAGGATGATTACTGAGTCCCAGACGTTTAACCATGGAAATCATGCAGCCCTTTTACAAAGATCTCTTGCCTCTTTAAGAACAGAAGTTCCATTTCCCACCTCCCCAAGAATTCGTACAAAAAATCCATAAGGAAAAGCCTCTCCATTTTGCTACTCCAGGAAGGAAAGATACTTCCGTCTGTGCCTAAAGAGAATCTTTGGCACATTCAAACCCCAAGTGCAAACCAACAAACTCCTTGTCAGCCACAGAAATGTCAAACTAAATTTAATAAGCACATCCAGGAAATCTCTTCAAAGATATATTCAGGGATTCTGCAGACAGGACTTAATAGAATGAGCAAAGTAACACATTTTACAGGAAACTGCAAACGTTTTACAGTTGCCCCAGGAGAAACGAGTGAGAGAGAGACCGCCAGCTGCCCACAAAGATCCATCCCCCCTTCGTCCGGGAGCTCACAGTGTGTCAGCGAGACCACACTTCCCCACCGCTGGCAGTCAGGTGCGGCCATGTGGCTGAGTCCCAGCCAGCGGGATGGGAGTGGATGCGAGCCTGCCGCTTCCTGCTGGCCCAGACAGGCTCCGGGGCTGCTCCTCCAGGCTCCCCCTCCCCTGGGCCGACTGAAGGCAGGTGTAGGATGAGACAGTAGAGGACGGCAGAGCCACGTGACAGGAGGAGGCAGCCTCTGATGGACAGGATAAAGGGAAGTTCCCTCGCCATCCACTTGAACACCTGTCTGGGACTGTCCCATCAATACGGAAAAAAACTGGGACTTCCCTGGTGGTCCAGTGGTTAAGACTCCACGCTTCCACTGCAGGGGGTGTGAGTTCCATCCCTGGTCGGGGAACTAAGATCCCACGTGCTGCATGGCCAAAAAAAAAAAAAAAAAGGAGAGAACTTCCATCATGTTGAGCAGTGACACCATAGGGTCACCATAGGGTCTACCATAGGGTTACAGCAGCTTAGCCTGTCTTAACTAATACATTAATTTTAAGAGCTCGATTCACGGTATGCAAACCCCAAAGATAAGAAAAAATTTAGATTTCACAGGATTCCACCAGAGAGATCACTTAGCTCCTCCCCACAAGGACCATTAGTAGTTTGATATCATAATCATTTTACAAAAATTTCCCCCTTGATTTCCAACTTGATGCATAGAAAATGGTGGGATTATAGGTGATTTTAATCGCTGCTGTATTTTCATGCATTTTCTAAGTTGTCTATAAAAACCACAATGCCTCTGCAACTAAAACATTATCAAGATACAACAGAGCTCAAGAACAGATAAAAAGATCAAAGAAATGGAGTAGACAGACCAGTTACAACTCATGGCATACAAGAACTTGATATATAATAATGATTACATCATGAATCAGTAGTGAAAACATAAAGTTTTAAATAAATAGTATCAGAAAAACTGACTTTCTATACAGAAAAAATTAAATTAGTTTGCTACTACCCAAGAATCACAAAAACAAATTCCAAATAAGTTAAATACCCAAATGCGGAAAACAAAACCGAAGGCAGTGATTAAGGCAATGATTAAGACCGAAGGCAGTGATTTTTGTTGGTTTTGCTAACATCTATCCATGCCTAGTACAGCGTCTGGCATATATGGTCAAATAAATATCTGTTGAATGAATAAGCAGAAGAATGACAGTAACTTCATAATATCAGTGAAGAAAAGAATTCCTTAAATAGGGACCCAAAAGTACAAACCGTAAGATAAAAAGGGGTAACTTGACTACATCAAAGTTAAATATTTTGTGGCAAAGTGATTATAGACAAAATTTTAAAACTACAGAAGTAGGGGAGGTACTTATAAAGCACATGATAAAATATTAAGTCAGAACATATAAAAAGCTCTTTTCCCATTCACATTTTATCTCCAGCATAGTACAGACCGGCAACATAATATCCTGGTCAGGACTGCAGGCATTAGCTAGACTCAGACCACCTGGTTTTGAATCCTGGCTCCACTACTTCCTAGCTGTGTGACTTGGAATATTTTACTTAACCTCTCTGTACTTCAGTTTCCATACCTGCAAAAGGATGAAGCTTTCAATGAATGGTGTTACAAAAATTGTCAGGATAAAATGAGCTAATACATTAGTATCAATAGTGGTCAAAGAGAAATCACTCAGTCAATGCTAGCTATTATTATGATCATCGTGCTTTATTTTTCTTCATATGACTTATCACTAGCTAAAAACGTATTATTTATTTATTTGTCTTCCTCTGACTAGAATATAAGATCCATAAGACAGCCTTTTCCATTGTATTCTTAGCACCTAAAACAGTGTCTGAGGTATAAAATAAATATTTGCTGGGTGAATGAGAAATCAATGTAAAAATCAATAGGAAGACAAAACACTGAGAGAAGAATGGGCTGAGGATACGAATAAATGATTCACAGAAGAGGAAACCCTAACAGCCAATAAACTTATGAAAGGATGCTCAACCTCACCAGCAGCAAGGAAACTGAAAACGAAACCCACTTCAGATTCTACTTTTTATCCACTGACTTGCCAAACGTTTTCAAGTCTAATAATATCAGAAGAATGTGAGGAAAGGTAATATTTATAAAATGCTGGTACAAGCAATCTGGAAACAATCTGGCATCCCCACCATAACTATCATCCACATCATCACTATCATCATCACCATCACCACCACCATCAACATCATCACCATCATCACTCCCACCATCATTACCACCATCATCACCATCATCACCATCATCACTGTCATTGTCATCATCGTCACAGTCATTGTCAGAGCAGCTAACACTTTAGTGCACTCACCGGGTAAGCACCTTATATATATCAACCTTGTAAATTGTCACAACAACCTTGTGAGGTTAAGTCCTACAATTATAGTTAATCCCATTTTATAGAAGAGGAAACTGCAAGACATAGAGGTTAAGTAACTTGCTGAAAATCACAGCTAAATAATGGCAGAGCCAAGGACTCAAATCAGCCAATCAGGCTCCAGGATTCAGGTAATTACTACAATATATCGTCTCTTGTTTATGCGTTTCCACTGGATGAATATCTGTTTAGATATTTATTGGCAATCTTGAGGTCTTCTTTGGGGAATGACCTCTTTTGTGAACACTTTTTTTTTTTTTGCAGTACGCCGGCCTCTCACTGTTGTGGCCTCTCCCATTGCGGAGCACAGGCTCCGGACGCGCAGGCTCAGCGGCCATGGCTCACGGGCCCAGCCGCTCTGCGGAATGTGGGATCTTCCCGGACCGGGGCACGAACCCGTGTCCCCTGCATCGGCAGGCGGACTCTCAACCACTGCGCCACCAGGGAAGCCCCTGTGAACACTTATTAGCCTAGTTGCCTTTTATTGAATGGTAACAGATCTTTAGTGTGTGCGTGCGTGTGTGTGTGTGTGTGTGTGTGTTTAGGTGTAGGTGTGTATGTGTGTTCTGTTTGGGATACCAAATCACTCTATTTAGAGGGAAATGCACTACCCAGGAGAGAAAATACATGAGGCAGTTTTGGCACAGTTTATGAAAAAGGTAACCCAAAGCAGCATCACAGAGCCCAGGTGATGGAAGAGAACTCACAGCCACAGCTGCGGGGCAGGTGGCTGCGGCAGACTCAAACTCTCCTGGGTACTGGCCACAGGCTGTTCTCATGCTGGATTGGGGCACCCATCTGATACAAGCTGATCACCCGGCCGCCCAACTCAAGAACGGATTTTATCTATAGCTCAGGTTCTTGAAGGCCCACGAGTGAGTCTGTTTTGTCAGTGGCTCATGTGTGCGACTCCAGTCACGACTTCTTCACCCGCTTCCTGCACAAGCGTGATGCACAGACCAGAGCAAGAAGCTTAACCTTGCTGCTGTCATCACCTGGCTTTGTCACGGCCTGACCTCCAGCAGGATTTCAGCCACCTCTTCAACGCGGGAGCTTCATCCCTTGCTCTGCACCTTCCTTCCCCTCCTGGGGCTGATGGAGGAACACCTGTCAGAAGTTCTTTAAGGAGTGCTCGAGAGACTTCCGGGAAGATGGCGGAAGAGTAAGACGCGGAGATCACCTTCCTCCCCACAGATACACCAGAAATACATCTACACGTGGAACAGCTCCTACAGAACACCTACTGACGCTGGCAGCAGACCTCAGACCTCCCAAAAGGCAAGAAACACCCCCACGTACCTGGGTAGGGCAAAAGAAAAAAGAATAAACAGAGACAAAAGGATAGGGACGGGTCCTACACCAGTGGGAGGGAGGTGTCAAGGAGGAAAAGTGTCCACACACTAGGAAGCCCCTTCGCGGGTGGAGACTGCGGGAGGCGGAGGGGGGAGCTTCGGAGCCGCGGAGCAGAGCGCAGCCACAGGGGTGCGGAGGGCAAGGCGGAGAGATTCCCGCACAGAGGATCGGGGCCGACCGGCGCTCACCAGCCCGAGAGGCTTGTCTGCTCCCCCACCGGAGTGGGCGGGGCTTCGGTCAGAGCGCAGGGAGAGGACTGGGGTTGGCGGCGTGAACACAGCCTGCAGGGGGGTTAGTGCGCCACGGCTGGCCGGGAGGGAGTCCGGGGAAAAATCTGGAGCTGCCAAAGAGGCAAGAGACTTTTTCTTCCCTCTTTATTTCCTGGTGCGCGAGGAGAGGGGATTAAGAGCGCTGCTTAAAGGAGATGCAGAGACGGGTGCGAGCCGCGGCTAAAAGTGCGGACCCCAGAGACAGACATGAGACGCTGCTGCTACTGCTGCCGCTGCCACCAAGAAGCCTGTGTGCGAGCACATGTCACTATCCACACCCCGCTTCCGGGGAGCCTGTGCAGCCCGCCACTGCCAGG
>NW_006787833.1:2406397-2424732 GCF_000442215.2 Lipotes vexillifer | reverse complement strand
GCCTGAGTGAGCCAGAGCCTCCGAATCAGCGGCTCCTTTAACCCCATCCTGTCTGAGCAAAGAAAAGACGCCCTCCGACGACGACCTACACGCACAGGCGGGGCCAAATCCAAAGCTGAGCCCTTGGGAGCTGTGAAGACAAAGAAGAGAAAGGGAAATCTCTCCCAGCAGCCGCAAAAGCAGCGGATTAAAGCTCCACAATCAACTTGATGTACCCTGCATCTGTGGAATACATGAATAGACAACGAATCATCCCAAATTAAGGAGGTGGACTTTGAGAGCAAGATTTATTATTCTTTCCCCTTTTCCTTTTTTTGTGTGTATGTGTATGCTTCTGTGTGAGATTTTGTCTGTATAGCTTTGCTTCCACCATTTGTCCCAGGGTTCTATCCATCTGTCTTCTTTTTTTTCCTTATTACTTTTTATTTTAATAACCTTATTTTATTTTACTTTATCTTCGTTCTTTCTTTCTGTCCTTCCCTCCTTTAGACAATGAATCATCCCAAATTGAGGAGATAGACTTTGAGAGCAAGATTTATTATTTTTTCCTCTTTTCCTCTTTTTGTGAGTGTGTATGTGTATTCTTCTGCATGAGCTTTTGTCTGTACAGCTTTGCTTCCACCATTTGTTCCAGCGTTCTATCCATCCGGTTTTTCGTTTTTTGGTTTTTTTTCTCTTAATAATTTTTTTTATTTTAATAACTTTATTATATTTTATCTTACTTATTTTACTTTATCGTCTTTCTTTTTCTTCTTCCTTCCCTCCTTCCTTCCCTCCCTCCTTTCTTTCTTTCTACTTCTACTAATTCTTTCTTTCTACTTTTTCTCCCTTTTCTTCTGAGCCGTGTGGATGAAAGGCTCTTGGTGCTGCAGTCAGGAGTTAGTGCTGTGCCTCTGAGGTGGGAGAGCCAACTTCAGGACACTGGTCCACAAGAGACCTCCCAACACACACGACTAGACGTGGACCTGCCCACCAGAAAGACAAGATCCAGCCTCATCCACCAGAACACAGGCACTAGTCCCCTCCACCAGGAAGCCTACACAACCCACTGAACCAACCTTAGCCACTGGGGACAGACACCAAAAACAACAGGAACTACGAACCTGCAGCCTGCAAAAAGGAGACCCCAAACACAATAAGATAAGCAAAATGAAAAGACAGAAAAACACACAGCAGATGAAGAGACAAGATAAAAACCCACCAGACCTAACAAATGAAGAGGAAATAGGCAGTCTACCTGAAAAAGAATTCAGAATAATGATAGTAAAGATGATCCAAAATCTTGGAAATAGAATGGACAAAATGCAAGAAGCAGTTAACAAGGACCTAGAAGAAATAAAGATGAAACAGACAATGATGAACAACACAATAAATGAAATGAAAAATACTCTAGATGGGATCAATAGCAGAATAAATGAGGCAGAAGAACGGATAAGTGACCTGGAAGATAAAATAGTGGAAATAACTACTGCAGAGCAGAATAAAGAAAAAAGAATGAAAAGAACTGAGGACAGTCTCAGAGACCTCTGGGACAACATTAAACGCACCAACATTCGAATTATAGGGGTTCCAGAAGAAGAAGAGAAAAAGAAAGGGACTGAGAAAATATTTGAAGAGATTATAGTTGAAAACTTCCCTAATATGGGAAAGGAAATCGTTAATCAAGTCCAGGAAGCACAGAGAGTCCCATACAGGATAAATCCAAGGAGAAATACACCAAGACACATATTAATCAAACTGTCAAAAACTAAATACAAAGAAAACATACTAAAAGCAGCAAGGGAAAAACAACAAATAACACACAAGGGAATAAGGTTATTATAAGGTTAACATAAGGTTAAAACATAAGGTTATAATAAGGTTAACATAAGGTTAACAGCTGATCTTTCAGCAGAAACTCTGCAAGCCAGAAGGCAGTGGCAGGACATATTGAAAGTGATGAAGGAGAAAAACCTGCAACCAAGATTACTCTACCCAGCAAGGATCTCATTCAGATTTGATGGAGAAATTAAAACTTTTACAGACAAGCAAAAGCTGAGAGAGTTCAGCACCACCAAACCAGCTCTACAACAACTGCTAAAAGAACTTCTCTAGGCAAGAAACACAAGAGAAGGAAAAGACCTACAATAACGAACCCAAAACAATTTAGAAAATGGGAATAGGAACATACATATTGATAATTACCTTAAATGTAAATGGACTAAATGCTCCCACCAAAAGACACAGATTGGCTGAATGGATACAAAAACAAGAGATATATTTGCTGTCTACAAGAGACCCACTTCAGACCTGGAGACACATACAGACTGACAGTAAGGGGATGGAAAAAGGTATTTCATGCAAATGGAAACCAAAAGAAACCTGGAGTAGCAATTCTCATATCAGGCAAAACAGACTTTAAAATAAAGACTATTAGAAGAAACAAAGAAGGACACTACATAATGATCAAGGGATTGATCCAAGAAGAAGATATAACAATTGTAAATATTTATGCACCCAACATAGGAGCACCTCAATACATAAGGCAAATACTAACAGCCATAAAAGGGGAAATCGACAGTAACACGTTCATAGTAGGGGACTTTAACACCCCACTTTCACCAATAGACAGATCATCCAAAATGAAAATAAATAAGGAAACCCAAGCTTTAAATGATACACTAAACAAGATGGACTTAATTGATATTTATGGGACATTCCATCCAAAAACAACAGGATACACATTTTTCTCAAGTGCTCATGGAACATTCTCCAGGATAGATCATATCTTGGGTCACAAATCAAGCCTTGGTAAATTTAAGAAAATTGAAATTGTATCAAGTATCTTTTCCGACCACAACGCCATGAGACTAGATATCAATTATAGGAAAAGATCTGTAAAAAATACAAACACATGGAGGCTAAACAATACACTACTTAATAACGAAGTGATCACTGAAGAAATCAAAGAGGAAATTAAAAAATACCTAGAAACAAATGACAATGGAGATACAACGACCCAAAACCTATGGGATGCAGCAAAAGCAGTTCTAAGAGGGAAGTTTATAGCAATACAAGCCCACCTTAAGAAGCAGGAAACATCTCGAATAAACAACCTAACCTTGCACCTCAAGCAATTAGAGAAAGAAGAACAAAAAAACCCCAGAGTTAGCAGAAGGAAAGAAATCATAAAAATCAGATCAGAAATAAATGAAAAAGAAATGAAGGAAACAATAGCAAAGATCAATAAAACTAAAAGCTGGTTCTTTGAGAAGATAAACAAAATAGATAAACCATTAGCCAGACTCATCAAGAAAAAAAGGGAGAAGACTCAAATCAATAGAATCAGAAATGAAAAAGGAGAAGTAACAACTGACACTGCAGAAATACAAAAAATCATGAGGGATTACTACAAGCAACTCTATGCCAATAAAATGGACAATCTGGAAGAAATGGACAAATTCTTAGAAATGCACAAACTGCCAAGACTGAATCAGGAAGAAATAGAAAATATGAACAGACCAATCACAAACACTGAAATTGAAACTGTGATTAAAAATCTTCCAACAAACAAAAGCCCAGGACCAGATGGCTTCACAGGCGAATTCTATCAAACATTTAGAGAAGAGCTAACACCTATTCTTCTCAAACTCTTCCAAAATATAGCAGAGGGAGGAACACTCCCAAACTCATTCTACGAGGCCACCATCACCTTGATACCAAAACCAGACAAGGATGTCACAAAGAAAGAAAACTACAGGCCAATATCACTGATGAACATAGATGCAAAAATCCTCAACAAAATACTAGCAAACAGAATCCAACAGCACATTAAAAGGATCATACACCATGATCAAGTGGGGTTTATTCCAGGAATGCAAGGATTCTTCAATATACGCAAATCTATCAATGTGATTAACCATATTAACAAATTGAAGGAGAAAAACCATATGATCATCTCAATAGATGCAGAGAAAGCTTTTGACAAAATTCAACACCCATTTATGATAAAAACCCTGCAGAAAGTAGGTGTAGAGGGAACTTTCCTCAATATAATAAAGGCCGTATATGACAAGCCCACAGCCAACATCATCCTCAATGGCGAAAAACTGAAAGCATTTCCACTAAGGTCAGGAACAAGACAAGGTTGCCCACTCTCACCACTCTTATTCAACATAGTTTTGGAAGTTTTAGCCACAGCAATCAGAGAAGAAAAGGAAATAAAAGGAATCCAAATCGGAAAAGAAGAAGTAAAGCTGTCACTGTTTGCAGATGACATGATACTATACATAGAGAATCCTAAAGATGCTACCAGAAAACTACTAGAGCTAATCAATGAATTTGGTAAAGTAGCAGGATACAAAATTAATGCACAGAAATCTCTGGCATTCCTATATACTAACGATGAAAAATCTGAAAGTGAAATCAAGAAAACACTCCCATTTACCATTGCAACAAAAAGAATAAAATATCTAGGAATAAACCTACCTAAGGAGACAAAAGACCTGTATGCAGAAAATTATAAGACACTGATGAAAGAAATTAAAGATGATACAAACAGATGGAGAGATATACCATGTTCTTGGATTGGAAGAATCAACATTGTGAAAATGACTCTACTCCCCAAAGCAATCTATAGATTCAATGCAATCCCTATCAAACTACCACTGGCATTTTTCACAGAACTAGAACAAAAAATTTCACAATTTGTATGGAAACACAAAAGACCCCGAATAGCCAAAGCAATCTTGAGAACAAAAAATGGAGCTGGAGGAATCAGGCTGCCTGACTTCAGACTATACTACAAAGCTACAGTAATCAAGACAGTATGGTACTGGCACAAAAACAGAAAGATAGATCAATGGAATAGGATAGAAAGCCCAGAGATAAACCCATGCACATATGGTCACCTTATCTTTGATAAAGGTGGCAGGAATATACAGTGGAGAAAGGACAGCCCCTTCAATAAGTGGTGCTGGGAAAACTGGACAGGTACATGTAAAAGTATGAGATTAGATCACTCCCTAACACCATACACAAAAATAAGCTCAAAATGGATTAAAGACCTAAATGTAAGGCCAGAAACTATCAAACTCTTAGAGGAAAACATAGGCAGAACACTCTATGACATAAATCACAGCAAGATCCTTCTTGACCCATCTCCTAGAGTAATGGAGATAAAAACAAAAATAAACAAATGGGACCTAATGAAACTTCAAAGCTTTTGCACAGCAAAGGAAACCATAAACAAGACCAAAAGACAGCCCTCAGAATGGGAGAAAATATTTGCAAATGAATCAACTGACAAAGGATTAATCTCTAAAATTTACAGGCAGCTCATGCAGCTCAATAACAAAAAAATAAACAACCCAATCCAAAAATGGGCAGAAGACCTAAATAGACATTTCTCCAAAGAAGATATACAGACTGCCAACAAACACATGAAAGAATGCTCAACATCATTAATCATTAGAGAAATGCAAATCAAAACTACAATGAGATATCATCTCACACCAGTCAGAATGGCCATCATCAAAAAATCTAGAAACAATAAATGCTGGAGAGGGTGTGGAGAAAAGGGAACACTCTTGCACTGCTGGTGGGAATGTGAATTGGTTCAGCCACTATGGAGAACAGTATGGAGGTTCCTTAAAAAACTACAAATAGAACTACCATATGACCCAGCAATCCCAATACTGGGCATATACCCTGAGAAAACCATAATTCAAAAAGAATCATGTACCAAGTTGTTCATTGCAGCTCTATTTACAATAGCCCGGAGATGGAAACAACCTAGGTGTCCATCATCGGATGAATGGATAAAGAAGATGTGGCACATATATACAATGGAATATTACTCAGCCATAAAAAGAAACGAAATTGAGCTATTTGTAATGAGGTGGATAGACCTAGAGTCTGTCATACAGAGTGAAGTAAGTCAGAAAGAGAAAGACAAATACCGTATGCTAACACATATATATGGAATTTAAGAAAAAAAAAATGTCATGAAGAACCTAGGGGTAAGACAGGAATAAAGATACAGACCTACTAGAGAATGGACTTGAGGATATGGGGAGGGGGAAGGGTAAGCTGTGACAAAGCGAGAGAGAGGCATGGACATATATACACTACCAAACGTAAGGTAGATAGCTAGTGGGAAGCAGCCACATAGCACAGGGAGATCAGCTCGGTGCTTTGTGACCGCCTGGAGGGGTGGGATAGGGAGGGTGGGAGGGAGGGAGACGCAAGCGGGAAGAGATATAGGAACATATGTATATACATAACTGATTCATTTTGTTGTAAAGCTGAAACTAACATACCATTGTAAAGCAATTATACTCCAATAAAGATGTTAAAACGAAAAAAAAAAAGAAGTTCTTTAAAGCCACATCAACTCTGGTCAAAGCAGTACATCACAGAGAAGCCCTTGGAGGGTTCCGAGCTCAAAGCTGCCCTAGAAGTTTATGATCAGTGAGGGGCTGAAACCTGACAATGATCCTTATCATTATAAAGGTCAGCCAAGGAGGCAGGCAGCGATAGCTACTGAGGCTGGAGCATTGGGTAGAGGTCACGGTGGGACCAGCCAGCAATTCCAATATTTCCATGGGTGTCAGCAGCAGAGGGTGGCTGGCTCCCAGCAGTGGCTGACCAATAAGCCCTGAGCAATCCGGGCCCAGCTGGAGTAGGACCTAGATGATTCCCTTTGCTAGCTTCTGGTCTACAGTTTGCTAACCAATTCCCCTTTTTTAGATATTGGGCTGGTTCCAAGGTTTTAGTTCTTTTCCCTCTTACTATAATCTAAATGTGGGAAAATACGTTCTCTCTCATTAGCCTTCTCTTTCCACAAGTATTTCATTATTATTCAACACATTTGGGGCCTACTTCCCATAAAAACCCAATTCTAATAAGAGTTAATGTTAACTCATCATAAAATTTTATCAATACTCATTGGCCAGAAACCAGTCTAGCGTGATTTAGTTCGTGAAGTAAGACCTGTCTTTGCAGATTATCCAAGATCAGAATAAAGGAAGAAATATGTAAAATGCTCCTAAAAATTGTTTGGATATCTTTAAGATCACTACATGTAACTGAAAAACTACATTCGAATTGCCCAGCTATTCCACAAGCAAATTTCTTAAAGGCTTACTCCCCTGCATCTTAGGGAAAACTGTTCCAAAATATAAAATGATGAACAAAACAAGCAGAAAAATCAAGTTTTCTAAAAAGTTTGAGCTTGTTGGCAGAGTATAACCTTCGAGACAGTCTAGATTAGTGAAAAACTACCCTATTTCCTACAGCCTTTTCCTACTCACGCTCACAAATGCTTTTCTGATAGAAGAATAGCCATTCACACTAGCTCCTACTTCTATGACTTTTCTCATTTCTGGGCCTTTCAGAGTTTACTGAAGGAAGACGATTAACAAGTCAAAAAAAAATGTTTTTTTCTGGCTGAGATTTATTTCAATATTGTATTAGCGCTGTTATAGATAATAAGATTAATGTGTCAGCAAAGTTCACAATTCAGTGTGCTTTTCAAATGATATTCCTATTTGTGAATTCCCCTGCTAAATCCAATACTCATTTTTTACTCTCTCTTTTGTATATTCCAATGCTGCCCATGGACCTACTCAATTCTTTCATTAAATGAACGTTCCAAATGAACGTAGCAAAATATTAGGCTTCCCCTCTCCCCTAGAAAAATCTGGTGAAGAAGTAAGGGGCAAGACATGCCCGGTGGGGAAGGCAAATCACTGTCTCAGGCAGTTAAATCTATGAGGAGGGGCCAGGAGGCGCCAAGAGCAAGAAGGTGATGGTCAAATCCCATCTAGGCTGGAGGGATTCCAGGGACTAATGGCTCGGAAGGGGTAGAAACACCGGAACAGAGAAAACACCAGCTCGACCTCGAGTGAAAGGGCCGAGCGATGAGTCTGGGATATGAGACCAAGTACAAAGGCCAGAAACGGGATGCAGAGAAAACATGATTTCAGTGGACAGTCAAGGGTCAGAGGCCAAGCAGAGGTCACACAGGTGTCTCTCTTCTCCAGGAATCACAAAGGTGGACTTGGAGTTCTCGAACACAAAAGACAGGACCTCCCAGATCCAGAAGGGAGCCAGAGGACATGGTCCACTTTGCAGTGGCAGAGGAAAGAGACGAGGACATTTTTTAAAAGCACAAGCATATGCAAACTATTATATACAGAATGGATAAAAAACAACATCCTACTGTAGAGCACAGGGAACTATATTCAATATCCCGTGACAAACCACAATGGAAAAGAATATGAAAAAGAATATGTATAACTTTGCCATACAGCAGAAATTAAAACAACACTGTAAATCAACTAAACTTCATTAAAATAAATTAAGGAAATAAAATAAAATAAATGTAAAAAGCACAGAAACACCCCAGGGCTCAGAGAAAGTGTCTGATAGAGAAAGAAGAGCTGGCAGTGCCTAGAAGTACAGCTTAAAAGTGGGATAAGCCAGGAGGTGGGCAGGACAGGGGTCTCTCTTCTGCCTACGTTTATCTTGCCCCCTGACCTTTGGGCTATGGAAGCAGAAAGTCAATCCAAGGCGCTCTGGGGGCCTGACAGCACCCGTGGCACAAGGTCTGTGGTCCTTATCCCTGAGGGTAGGGACCAGGCCCAGAACCATGTGTGTACTTCTTAAATCCCTGTTAGATCCTAACAGTTTGAGAGCCAAATGCTTCAATTTCCTGACAAGACACCCCTACCCAGAGAGATGCACTGACCAGTATTCCAACATCCAGCTGAGGGTGAGTGACAGGACTTTCTTGATTCCTGGTTTAATACTCATTTCCACACACCACACCGCCTCCTTAAAACTTGTTATCTGGAAAGCTTTTTAAGATATTTATGAAGAAATATTCTGGAGAAGTGCTATACATCCTAGGATACTCATTTCAGCGCTGTCTGTTAGCACAAAAGATTGGAAACAATCTCATGATCTATGAACAGGGGACAGATTAAATGAGAAATGGGACATCCATTCAACAATGGCATGCAGCCTTTTAAAAAATGAGGTTGGGGGAATTCCCGGTGGTCCAGTGGTTAGGACTCCACACCTTCACTGCCGAGGGCCCGGGTTCAATCTCTGGTCAGGGAACTAAGATCCCACAAGCTGTGCAGCACGGCCCAAAAAATAAATAAAAAATGAGGGTGGTCTATGGGTTTTGATATATAATATATATGCAAGGATTTCCAAGATACACTGTTAGGTAAAAAATCAAGGTGCAGCAATGGAAGGTCACATTCCCACTGCTGGTGAATGTCTGTGCACACGTAAGCACGCCCATGCACGCATGCACCTGCCCCGCATCCTTGTACGTGTACAGAATGCCAACAGGAGGACGTGCCAAGAACTGGCATCAGGAGCTGCTCACAGGGAGGGAAGCTCAGGGCTGGCAGAATGAGACTTCCTTTTCACTGGATACCCTTTTTGTGCCTTTTGAAGTTTGAACCATATGCTCATACTACTTATTTGAAAAATAATATTTAAAAAAAGAAGGTGTCTACAAAATCGAAGGTAATATACAGATGTTCTATTAGTTAGTGTACAGGTCGAGCTGTGGGGGTCGAGTCCCAAAATAACAGCAGCATGGGACACAGAAGCCCACGTCGCTCTCACAGGAAAGTCTCGCTTCCCTCAGTGGGGAAGTTCTGCCGGAAGATCCTTCACCTGCCTTCGGCCATCCCCAGGATCCCTGGGATGTGTGCCGGGCTCACCTGGTCCACAGAGACTTACCATCTCAAACAAGCACACCCTGGCCCTGCTCCTTTGGAAGAAGGGGCCACTAACGGCCTCAGCCACTGGGACCCAACAACAGGAGACTGAACAGATGAGGATATTCTATTATCCCCACAGAGTCATATGATGGACTAGCCAGCCAGTTCCCGTGACTCCGGAGAAGGCTCTGTAACACCCTGGAAAGATGGTCCTGGCACATCAAGTGACAAACAGGAATTTCCAGTACCAGAGGAGCAGTATATTTGCATTTTTGTAAATATATATGAATTGGAAAATGTGTAAATGAATATGCCAAGTCACTGTCTTTTTGCTTGGCGATACACTCTAATGTTCCATTTTAGAAATGATGCATTTTTGCAAAAAGGGTTTTTTTAAAAACTTCAACTGGAAAAATAAAAACGGAACTCTGCTTTCAGGGGCTCTTTCTTTGGTTTCTTTAAAATGTTAATAAATACCCATGGGCAGTAAAGAGCAAGTACCTACCCCACCGCCAAATACTAAATGAAGAAATTGTGGGAAAGTATCATAGTAACTGAGTTGCCATCTTTCTCTGGGAAAGCAGTACATGAACATGACCATGGAGTGAACACAGAATAGAGGAGCCCATATTCCCCTGGTGGGTGTGTTCAAGCCAGCAACAGAAGTGCAATGTGCTTACAAAACAGAATTTGCAAAGGTAAATCCCAGCTCAGCTTGGGGCCCGCACCGGGTGACCGTGTGCTGGGTTCTATCCCGTGATGGGCCACCAACTGAAAGGAACTCAAAGCGTCGCCCAGAAGCGCTACCCGTGGCGAGCACTGCACAGGCCGGGCCGTGGAGTTGGGGGCACCGGGTACTGAGGGGCTAACACGGCTTCCTCCGGCAGTGCTACCACCCAGAGATGTTCAGTAATCGGATTCCTAAGCCCATGTTGCTTCTTACAAGAATCTGACTTGGTGGAGGCGTGAACGACGGCACTGTGGGAGGGAAAGGATGCTGGCATGTGACAGGCTACTGTGGGCTACATGGAACTCGAACCAGAAAGGAGAAGAGACAGCCAGGGAAGAAGCATAGAAGAAAAAGGATCTTATTGCAACTACTGATGCTATCATTAAACGCAGTCCTTTGACGAGACCAAAAGACAAACTCCGAAAGGGTCTTCTATAATCGAGGTGCAATGTCTTTTAAAACAAAGAAATGTATGCATTTCCTTTTAAATTCACTGACATTTATTGGGTTGGCCCAAAAGTTCATGTGGGTTTTTCCATCACATCTTACGGAAAACCCAAGCGAACTTTTTGGCCAACCCAATAGTATGCCCATTACACTGGTGAATCTTGGCTCCAGAGGCGCTGAAGCTGGTAATCTACAACATATGGGGAGATGAACTTGAAACATTATCAAACAAACTGCTCTGTATTGAGAGTCCACTAGACCATGCAGTTTGTGAACAGGCAGGGGTCAGACAGACAGCGAGAGGCCCCAAGACCTAAATCTGAATCTAAGATGTGGCCTGGGCGAGTTATTTAAACCTGGAGAGGCCTTAGTCTCCTCACCTGTTATTATAATGATTCAGTGAGAAAAAAAAATGTGTATACAAGGAAAGAAGCCCATAGCAGGAGGAGTTCAAAAGACGAGCTATCATTTTCCCATGCTGGGTCCTATACAGCAAAGAGCACAACTAAGGATGTCACAATCCACATCCTTCAAAAGCAGAATTAGGAAAAGGAAATCCTTCACGTCTTTGTAATGCACACAGGGGAACATCTTTTAAGTTAGAAGTTAGCCTGTCAGTGAAGATGGGGAGCCACTGGAATCCACTCAAGAGACCTTTATGAAGCTACCTATGTGTGCAATTCCCAGATATTACAAGGATTGGGGTCTGTGTGAGCAGACAGGTAGACACATGTCTCGTGTTCTGTAGGCATGTTTTGAGGTGCCAACCTTGTTTATTATCTCCTTCTCTGAAAACTACTTTGATTCCAGACCTCCCTGAAGGCCTGGCCCTAAATGGCCATGTTGTACCACGTGACAACCTCCTCCAGCTGCCGGCTCACCCTGTGCCACCCCTGCCTGCTGGTGGTGGACTGATGGAGGGAAGGCTAGACAGACAGACAGATCCGCCTCCCTGAACTGCTGGTCCTCAATTCTAATAAAGTTCAGCCATGCTTTATTTCAAGACAACCTACTGTATGTGTAAAATAAAATCTTTTATGTGAGCCAGTGTGTAGATGTTACACATACATGTTAAACAAGATACACCAGGAGTTCCTTGGAGGTCCAGTGGTTAGGACTCAGCGCTTTCACTGCTGAGGGCGTGGGTTCAATCACTGGTTGGGGAACTAAGATCCCACAAGCTGCGTGGTAAGGCCAAAGGAAAAAAAAAAAAAAGAAGAAGAGAGAGACACCAAAAACTCTGTTCCTACATACAACGTACCATGTGACTGTGGAGAAGTCACTTACCTAGGAGCCAGAGCTTCCTTCCCGTAAAACAAGGGTCTGCCTGAGAAGATGGCTGGGGGACAGAGCGACTGGTGGAAAGGCACGCGTGAAGGATACACTCAGTAAGGGCCCCAGGGCCTTCGCCAGGGGTTGTCACCCTCAGTTCTAATGACCAGAGAAGGTGTCATGAAAGAAAGCACACTGGAGCTGGACCTTGAACTTGGAGAAGAGGCAGAGGTCGGAGGATTAAGAGACCACTCTCAGAGGGACACTGAGGGAGGCCGTGGCCTATGGGGGAGCGGTGGATGGATGTCAGTAAATCCCTTTGGTGAACAATGATGTCTGACATTGAATTGGAAGTTGTTTTCTGCCCTAGGCTATAATCAAACCCCTGCACTATCGATTCACAAAAGCTTCAGCAAATACTGTGCAGGACAGCCCCGTATTAGTGGTTCCTGCCGGGGGAGGGGGATGAAAGAGAGCTGACTGGATTCCACCAGGGTCAAAGGTCTGGGGAGAAATGCTATAGGACCCAAAGCATTAGGAGCTAGTGATGGGGCAGCTGGGGCCACATGGACATGCTGGAGGACCACGAAAACCTCGGTCCCCACGAGACTGCCATAAATACATATGAGCTTGAGCCATTTTGTTAGATATTAAAGAGAAAAGTGATCCTGGAAGGTTAAAGGATGTGGAAACACTTGAATTTTAGGAAAATTGGAAGAAAAATCCTACCAGCTTCTAGACTAAAAACAAGTCAAAACAAAGAAAAAGAATACAGCTACCTATAAAAGAAAGAGAAGCAGATTGGCAGAGAAACATCTGTTCCACTAAATGCTAGAAGATAATAAAACAATGTTTCTGGAGTTTGAAGGAAAATGATTATCACAGAATTACACTTACACCCAGACTCTTGTTCATGCATGAGGGCAAAAAAAGGCATCTTCAGACATATAAGAAGTTAGAAAATATATCGTCCACCTACTCTAATAAAAAAATTCAGGGAGAAAATAATCAAAGAAGAAAAGGAGAGGGTGTAGTTTATAAGAAATAGTGGTAAGCAATGAAAACAGTAATGCAGTCAGGAAAGTTTAAGAAGTTTTTGATACTGTGGATGTGACTGTAACGTTAATAGTTAAGAAAAAAGCTTTAATATGATATAAGGGCAAAAATAAAAGAAGCCACATGGAATTGAAATTTCAGATTATTTCAACAAAATCTAGGACATGTAAAGGAAGGAGAAATCCAAACATCCTACATGGTTTGTCTTGTTTGGTAGTACACAGAATATTCTGGACATTGGTTAATTTTTGACATTGATAGAGAAATACAGAAAAAAAGCAAGCTTGCTTGAAATTTAATAATTCCTAGAAGAAGAAAAATAGGATATAGAGCTCCTAAACCACTAGAAGGAGAAAAAAAAAAAGGAAGAATGGAAACTTGACATATTCTGCAAAACACAAGAAAAGAATAAGGAAATATTTTGAGTACCGAGAAGGCTTACAAAATTCAAAGGCAGGATATGATCTGAGCTGTCCAACACAATGGCCATGACCCACATGGGGCTATTAAATTTAAATGAATTAAAAATGAATAAAACTTAAAAGTTGTCTCCTAAGTCACACTGGTCACAAGTGGCCAGTGACCTCTGTATTGGACATTTCCATCACCACAGAAAGGTCTAGCAGACAACACTCACAGTCAGTGCAAAATACAACGTCATATGAGTCTATGTAAAGTATGATCCTATTTATGCTAAATATACATTTATATATACATATAAACAGATAAATATAAATGCTAATTGTCAGTGGAAAGTAATAGATAACAAAAGCGTCTGTGTATAAACTATAAAGTACGATCTTATTTATGTAAATATGTGTGTAGGTGTATATCTATGTATATAAATATAAATAAGTCTGACTTGATTACACTGTCAATAGTGGTAGCTCTTAGAAATGAGATGATGGGGGCTTTTACTCTCCATATACTTTACTGTTTGCATTTTTTTTTTTTTTTTTTTTGTGGTATGTGGGCCTCTTACTGTTGTGGCCTTTCCCGTTGCGGAGCACAGGCTCCGGACACGCAGGCTCAGCGGCCATGGCTCACGGGCAGCATGTGGGATCTTCCCGGACCGGGGCACGAACCCGCGTCCCCTGCATCGGCAGGCAGACTCTCAACAACTGTGCCACCAGGGAAGCCCTGTTTGCATTTTTAATAAGCATATTTTAGAGGACAATAAGTAAAAGCCATTTACATATTTTCAATGGGAGTAACCACAAACCAACCAACCAACCTCTTTCTTGAACTTGGTACAGAACCTGGTTCCAACCCCAGGGTTAACCCAGTAACTAACTTGAACTCGTAAATATCTACTGTGTACACTCAGGTTAATAAACAATTTCAAGATGGCACAGTAGGTGGCCTACACTTGGAGACTTTCTAGAGCTTAGCCAAGCTCTGCAAGACGTTTGTTCTGGGCCTCAGGGTGATGTCACCCTTTCAGATGTTAAGCCTAAACCGACATTTGATACTTTTAAATGTTATTCCCTAAATTGGGAGGTTGCTTGGGCAAAGGCTGTTAGCTCACCTTTCCATTTAGATTTTTATACTATTGATAACAGATCACGTTTCAGAGAAGCAGCTCTGAATTAGCCCTTAAGTTTTCCAGGACAAGAAAAATCTCTGGAGGGTTACAGTAATTTCTTGCATCTTCTAACCGACTCTACAGTTGACTAAGGAGAAGTTCCCACCGCCCATCTCAACAACAGATAAAATCAGAACTAACAACACAGTGCACACAGAATAACTTCCATTTTTCCTCTTTAAATTGGGGGTAAGAAAAGAGAGGTTAGGGTCTCTGTTCAAAGAATTCCAAAGTTTTAATTTTAATCTTTCCCAAATACCAGATCTTTAATTTTTCTAAGAAAAATAACATTTAAAATGTCTGGGAATACCCCTCAAATACCAAAACTATTTCAGATCTACCCCAGGGAATAATTTGGTCATTTATCTGCCAACATAGGCATCTTCATATATGCTTATTTTATTCCCTATGTAAATATTCTTGGTAGCTGTCTCTATTCACCTCAGTGAATAATGAGGGCAGGGCTCTCTGTGTGAAAAGGAGATGAAACACATCATCCAGGAACTATGCATTTTGCAAGCCAGTGTTGGTAAAGCAAGGAGAGAGATTTGCCAACTTGAATGCTAATTTCACGGAGGGCCAACTGTGTGCTCCCGTTTCCAGCACGGGGCAGTAACTACGCTTAACGCAGGGTAGGCAGGCTGAGCGATAAAGACCAGGACCCACTCTATTTTACAAACGGAGAAGACGCAGATCAACGGGGCAAGGAGAAGAAGATAGGAGACGGTAATTCTTACCTATGTAGACAGATTACCTTAGAACATTTTTTTTTGGGGGGGTGGGGGCCACGCTGCGCGGCAGGCAGGACCTTAGTTCCCTGACTAGGGATCGAACCCGTGTCCCCTGCAGTAGAAGTGCAGAATTCTAACCACTGGACCGCCAGTCTCACCTTAGAACTTTTAATATGCTTTAAAGTTTTCAAGTTCCCTCAAACGCTTTACAAAGACACACTTCCCCTAACTGTAAATCATGCGCTCAAGCAATATTTAAAGCATGTTTCTCAGTAATCCTCTGTTGGTCTACTTCTAATTGCTGCGTATCATTTGAAGATAATAAAGCTACACTTTTTTGAATTTAGTCTTGCTAATTAAAACGGACAATCCCTGCCCTCCCCCATGATTTTTGGAATTCATGAAATCTGGGTAGTGGTGTGCCACTTTCATACTTGGGTGGACCAAAAAGTTAAACGAAGAGCACATTTTCCACAAAAAATAAGATACAGAGATAGTGAGATGCAAGTATTTTATAATATGTCAGCCATTGCTTTTAACTAAACAAAAGTCATATTTCATTTATGGACTTCTGGCATTATCCACAAAATGAAATACCTGTTTTAATTCATAAAATAAAATTCTACAAAAATGGAAGAAAAGCATACACAGTAGTATTTACATTGTGCGGACAAAAGAGTCTAATTCGGTAATTTCCTTTTCCCTGAGGCTCCAGTTTTAATATGTCTAAGACAACCAGTAAATACATTATACTCAATAGTGTGGGTGAATTACTTCTTATAGGCCACAAGGGTACTATTTAGTAAATGACTGCTTTGTGCACTGACCCATACCTAGTGGCCTCAAAGTGATAACTCACCTTTAAAAGGTAAAGTGTGTACATACCCATTCCTCCAAAGCCTCATTATCTGTCACCTGATTAAACTGGTGGAATGAAGAGGCCAGGTGTCAAAAAGAGGAGTCTTTCAAATTTTAACATTTACAAACTTGAGCTACTTAAGAAAAAAATCTAGGTTTCCACTGAGCCATATCATCAGTACCCTAGCCAAATAAAACACAATTACTCCCCCAAATTTGGCACACAGCATCTGAATTCAAATCCAGAAAAACAGTCCAACTAGCACAGCAACTTGGATTTTCACTAATCTCCTTACATTTTAATAGACTACAATAAACCCATTACAACCATTTCTTCCTTCTAGAAGCTGAAATCATGCTATCTGTTCTTGGTGAAAACCTTTCAGTCCATTGAGCAGCTCTAATTTTGAGTAACTGTGCTAACATATAATTAATGTGCCCATGTACAAAACTGAAAATGTCTGAAGAAGGCATGGAGATGCTTCTGGGTGCTAATCTGGGAACTTCACACAGCCTCCTGCAAGGTTCCGGGGGGCAGGTCCTGATCAATGGGTACACAGATGAGTAATTCTCTGTACCATGGACATTCTTGACTGTATAAGCAAAGAAGTACATAATCAAACCTTCCAAAGGACGAAGAACAACAAACAGACATTACAGTGGAGAAGGCAGACGTCCAGGGCCTTGCCAGAAAGACAGGAGCTAAAGTTTTTTGGGTAATGCAACATATTTGCATCTGGGCCCATTTCTGGCACCAGGGCCACTGTTTCAGTAACATATCTATATTTAGCTATCTATCACAGACAAATTTCTATCACTGCACAAACAGAAGTCGAGCTCAGATGTCTGCAGAATTTCCTTTCCCTCTCTTAAAAAAAAAAACATTCTAGACCAGACTGATAACATTCTGTACTTACAGCTGCCACTGAAAAATATTCATGCCAATGAGAGATACATTTAGTCAGCTTTTCTTTTTCTTGATCTTTTAATATTTTATAACACATTAAAACTCAAAGTTCCTTTCTTAAACAAATCTTCAAGCAGACGTTAAATAGAATGCAAATACTTTACACTTTAAATCATCAATCATTTAAAGAATCCTTTCCACGAACTGAATAAATAAGCCATCTGTGACTACGGCCTCCCTATCATGTTTTTAAGCTGACCCACTTCTCCCCCGGTCACCATGGTTTGTAAAATCTCACTTCTAAGGGGATGAGTGCTCGGTGCCAGCTCATAGTTCGCATTCAACTGGGTAAAAGGGTAACGTAAACCCCAGGCAGCATTTAAAATGACCTCCTCTACCTACAAAAACAGAACTTCAATACCCTCCCCGCCCCCACCGGAAGCAATCTTTTCTCCAACCGGAGAGCAAATCAAGTCTGCGAGGGAGAAAATGAGCCAGTTAAAGGAGGAAGAAACCTGATCAGGTGTTAAAACGCATGGCTCTGGACATCAACCAGCAAGCAGGATCAGGTCCGGTCGGCGGGAGCAGCTCCCCAAGACTGTGCTGAAATCAAGGTCGGACCCGCTTCTAGAGATGCTGACCCACTTCTAGAGATGCGGACCCGCTCGGCGGCAGCGAACCTGCGTGTCCCCAGGAGCCTGGCCAGGACCCCCGGCGTCCCCGGCCCGGCCCGGCGCGGGGCGGGGCGGCTGGGGCGGCACAAGTTTCCGCAGCTCCCCGCCAGCAGCGCCGAAACGGGCAGGGGCGAATCTCAAGCCGCTCCCCGCCATCAGCGGCTCTTTTCTCCCGGTGGTGGTGGCGGCTGGGGGAGGGGTGGGAGGACTTCAGGAGAGGATGACAAGGAGCGGAGAAAGGAGGACCACTTCCCACCGACCGGGCCGCCACAAAGGGAAGGGCGCCGCGCCCCGCTCGGTGCCACCGAGTCTCACGCCTGCCGGGATGGGGACGCGCGAGGGCCGGCGGG
>NW_006787833.1:2383109-2406170 GCF_000442215.2 Lipotes vexillifer | reverse complement strand
CGTGCTCCGTCTCCTCCTCATTGTCCCCGTCGATCCCGCACGTGTCCTGGTCGTCCAGCTCCAGGCTCTGCTGGCTGGCCGCGGACTCGCTGTCCTCCGCCATCGCGGCGGCGCGGGCTGGGGCGGCGCTCCGGGCAGCTGGCGCTGGGGGCCGGCGCGGCGGAGGCGGCGCAGCGAGCAGCTCCCTCTAGCGCCGCCCGCCGTTTCCTCAGAGCCGGAGCCGCAGGCGTGCCCGCCCCTCCTGGCCCCGCCCCGCCAAGCCTCGCCCCGCCCCTCCTCGCCTGGCTCCGCCCCGCCCCCGGGCCCGCCCCCTGCGGCCCTGGTTGGGTGGCGGGCGGTCCGCGCGCCCCCGCGGCCCGGGGTAGGGAGCGGGCGGGGCGGAGGGTAGTAGGGGTGGTCGCGAGCCGCCGCGCGTAGAAGCGTGGTCCCGGATCCCGGCCGGTGCCTGAACCCTGCGCTCGCCTCTGAATGGCGCAACCTGAAGACCCCGAATCCTGAGTCTTCGTTTTGCGAGCACAGGCAATGCGATTTTACATCTCTTCGTATTAGGAAGACTTTTAACTCTTTGCAGGAAATTCTTACTCAGGGGTAGGCGTGCCAAGACCACTGATTTCCAGAACCCTAACCCCCGCCCTTCACCTCATCCCCAACCACGGACGCTTTGTAAAAGTTCCATTTCGTATGTCTCTGTCTTTCCAGTATACTATAAAGTCAAAGCCCGAGTCAAAACAGAGTGCTTCCAGCCTTCCCGCCTCTCCGTTCTAACGAGACTCTCAACCCTAAAACTCTTGACAGAGAAAAATGTGGAACTGCCCCTGTTTTTGCTGGACGGCTTAGACCACAACCATCTTTGGGGAAATGGGACTTGTCCATGATGCTGGGGCCTTGGACAGTGTCAGTGAGTGAGGCCACTCTGGCGTCCTCAAGTGAAGGTTATGACCTACATCTCCGAGCAAAAGTGGGTGGCCTTCTAGGCTCAGATGGTCCCGTTTCTCTCCCCGTGAACGCAGGAGGGGAAGGAGGCACCCCGCGGATTGCCAAATAAAACGCGGGTGAAGTCCAAACTCTTATTTGCTGTTGCAGTCTGTACACCCCGGTCCCTTCCTTTGTTCTCCTTTCATGAGCAGAGTTCAAGGTCCCCCTGGGTCATGGGAAGCCTACATGGCTTTACAAAGGCAGTGGAAAGATAGTTATCAGAAATGCTCAGAGAGGAAAAAAGAGGCTTTTAAAAGCCACCTGAAATTTTTGGTGCCGGTCCTTTTTTTTGCAAAAGGCATTGGGAGCATTTTGGGGCTCCTTTTTTTCCCCACAAGCCAGACCATGCCCTTAAAATACGGTAAGATAGAAGTATCTAGAGACAAAAATTGCAGAGCTATTTCAAAGTTCACCAGACTTTTATGACTGACTGAGGTTGAGCCAGCAAATGTTCTGTAAGAAGTGCAAAATGGGGCCAAACCACGAAGGAAATACAATGCTTTATTTCACAATTGCAATGATTTCTGAGGCAGAAAGTCACATGTGGCCTCTAGCGTCAAACTTTAGGCAAATATAGATCAGTGAATTTCCCGCTGCTCATCCCTGTGAACGTGAAGAGTTGGCTAACGGTAACCTGGTTGGATAGTCAGCAGGACGCTGCAAATCTATCCCATCAGTTGCTATAGCCTATTGGAAGGGTTCTCTAAAATGTTTTAAAAATACAAAGCAGAGTCAGCAGACACGTATTATTTATATGAATTCTCAAGAAATTTTGACTGAGAACCTCTCAAAAAGAATAAGAAAACAAATAATCCTGGAGAAATATTAAAATGAGGGTATCAAAAAACAGTTAAGGGCCTCCCTGGTGGCGCAGTGGTTGAGAGTCCACCTGCCGATGCAGGGGACGCGGGTTCGTGCCCCGGCCCGGGAGGATCCCCCGGGCCGCGGAGCGGCTGGGCCCGTGAGCCATGGCCGCTGAGCCTGTGCGTCCAGAGCCTATGCTCCGCAGCGGGAGAGGCCACAACAGTGAGAGGCCCGCGTACCGCAAAAAAACAAACAAACAAACAAAATAAAACAGTTAAACACTGGAAAGCAATGATAAATAGGGAACATCTGTTCCCCAGAATGCAAAGAAGTTGGCCCAGATGACTCTTTGGTACTGGATGGAGGTATTACATAATACAAACGTGTGTCATCATTAATCATTTGAAGGAGGACAGAGTTTGCCGACAACCCTGGAAAATTCTTAAATCCTATTGTTAAGCATAGAAACTCACTATGTTTCTAAAAAATTTTGCTTCTTCCTCCGGTTTAATCCCAGAGTTTGGGGGACTGGAAGCAGGTGGTATCTTCTAGAATCTCAGATCCAACATTTATTTGGGGGAAGAGAGTACTGTACAGTGATTACTAGCGTGTTAAAAGAAGCTCTTGGAAATTTCCTATCCGACTTGACTCATCTCTTATTATAGATGTAAGATCATAGTTGTATAATTAGTCTTGTTTTATTTAAACTATGGTAACTTTTTGCTTTAAAAAAAATTGTGCTAAATTACACATACCACAAAATTTACCATCTTAACCATTTCTAAGTGTACAGTTCAGTAGTGTTAAGTACATTCACATTGTTGTGCAAGCCCACCTCCAGAGCTTTTTCATCTTGCAAAACTGCAACTATAACCGTTAAACAACTCCCCATTTACCCCTCTCTCCAGCCCCTGGCAACCACCTAGGGATCTGGCTAGTTTCTATCCCTCTGAATTTGACTACTCTAGGTACCTTGTATAAATGGAATCATCCAGTCTTTTTGTGACTAGCTTATTTCCCGTAGCAAAACGTCCTCAAGGTTCATCTGTGTTGTACCATGTATCAGAAATTTCTTCCTTTCTAAGACTGAATAATATTCTGTTGTATGAATAACATTCTGTTGTATGAATAACATTGTATTATTGTAAATCATAAGATCCTGAACTTTGAGGCTGATGCTGTGATTTGGGTGAGATGTTGGGGAGTCTTGTGGGCGAGAGGAAAATGTGAACATAAGATGGATGTAATGTAAGAAGGATGTGAATAACTGTCCAGAAGGTAGATTGATAGATTCATTGCAAAAGTATGGCCTCAAATCTCTACTCCTGTCGTTGGCAGCTCCTCCCATCAAGAGATGGAACCAACGTCCCCACCACTTGATTCTGGGATGACCAACAAAATTTGGCAGAAGTGACGGTGTGGCAGTTTTGGCACATAGAGTATACCCTTTTGCTTCCTCTATCCCTTTACTTCCAGCAAAAAGAAATTCTGATGATACAGGGTGTGTATCTAGGATACATCATATTTATTAATATGAGAACTAATGAACTCTGGCCAAAGGGAGGCTTGCACGCTCTACTCTACCCAGTGGAATGCTTCCCCTCCACAGGCACAAGCCTAGGTTAGTCTGTGGGCTGGACCTGGAGTGAGCCCAGACCTCCTGGGCTCTCCAGTTGTTGGTCAGTCTGCCAACTGACCACGGACACGTGAGCGAGCCCCACTGAGTTTAGCATAACTGCCCAGCTGACCCATAGATGTGTGAGAAATAATCCATGGTCATTGTTTAAAGCCATTAAGTTGTGGAGTGTTTTTTGTTTTTGTTTTGTTTTGTTTAATGCAGCAATAACTAAATGATATACTACAGAAAAGCAAAGACCAAAAGAAAATCTTAAAGATTGACACATCCTTTATCATCAACTTGATAACTGTCTATATATCAGGGTACGTCTGAAAAAGACTCCTGCCAAGTCGAAAGTTTGCACGTTCCGCTCTGTACTCACAAAGACAATGCCCATTACTTTTGTATTGTGTTAACTCTTCCTGATAGCCTGTCTGCTTCACACTCAGGTTGACTTGATCGTAATTAAAAAAAAGAAAAAGTGACTCCATTTCTAATTGTGGAGGAAACTATGACTACGCTGTACCTTTTGCAATTGTGTGTTTGACAAGCACTTCTTGGGGTCAGTGTGAGCGCATTTTCACCTCCCATTGCTTATGATTCTGCTGAAAAGTTTTCCTACTTGTTCAAACTAGCAGGGTGGTGCCACCAGACCAGCTGCATTATGGAACTTCACTGTTGGTGCGACTGTCTTGCACCCCGTAGGACAAAGTAGAGTGTGAGGGGGACGCCAAGGAAACTGCCAGAGGATGTAGAGATGATGCCACAGCATGAGCTAGGAGGTGCCTTAAGTCTGTAAACAAGGTCATTTCACAACCACACCCTGTAGCCACCTGTGAATATACCCAGGCTTTGTTCACCAACACATCACTGGATGGTGTAGTGCCAAAGTTTATCAGTTCTTTCATGAATAAAGACAGTCTATTCCAGAAGCACATTCTCATCAGAAATTTTTACTTTAAGTATAAGTACGAAAGGAGGCAAAAGGATCTATTCTAGCCTGTCCAGGATTAGGGTTTCCCAGTCCTCTCAGGAAGAAAGGGTGGAGGAGGAAGGAAAAGGGTAAAGGAAGTACGGAGAGTAGGTAAGGGAGTGGAAGGGGGTAGGGGCAGAGCAAGAAAGGGACGCTAGTGGGGTACAGGGAAGCAAAGAAAGGCGTAGGGAATCAGCTGCCAGCAACCCAAAGGCCACAAGGGCCTCCCAGATGAGAGGACTCCCTGCCTCCAGCCTCTTCCTCCCTTTAGATCCTTTTCAACAGTGCTACTCAAATGATCCTTCTATAGCAATCTGATCAGTCCCCTGACTTAGAACTTCTGCGAGTCCCAATTGCTTTCTGCACTGAGTCAAAGCTCCTTAGGTGAGCATTCAAGGCCACCCACAAACTAGCCTCACCTTGCCTCTGGTCTCCCCCTCCCCAAGCCTCCCCATGACCAGCATACTGTTTCCACTAGGATACCTGGTCCAGTCTCTAAATGCACCAGGTCTTTACTCAGATTTCACTTGTCTCTTCCCCCTTCTCTCATCCATCACTAATGACAGGTCAAATGTTGCTTCCCTGTCAAGCTTCCCAGACACCAGAGAGTTGCCCAGTGTCCTCTGCTCCCAAGGCCCTCTGTTCATGCCTCTGTTACCAATGCGGTAATTAATCTTTTTCTATGCCTGCAACCATTCCATCATGTGACTGTCAGCTCCTGAAGAGTCCTGCTCCGTTTACTGGTCTCAGTAGCCCTATCACCCAACAGTGCCTGGCCCAGAATGAACGAATGAATGAACGTCTCTTCCACCTCATTTCTCCCTATATGCAAACCCATCACCTTTTGATGGTTTACTTGCAGAGGCATTCAGGTAAAATTTCTTATCATGGAAATCCATGGTAAAATCCCTACCATGGATTTTCAGGAAAACTGAAAGATGGAAAGTAGAGACACGGTTTAACTTGTTTCTTCTAAGAACAGAGATTTCTTCCAGGAATCATATGTGAGCACATGATTCTTGTTCCCACTTTTTCGAAAGTAAAATATGTGAGGGAAGAAGAGGAAGGGAATCTATTTGAACAGTAAAAGAGGAAAAAATGCTTTCTCATTGCTGGGACCTTTCGTCTTTATACAAGCTGATACCATCACCGGTACATCAGCCCCTGAAGCCAAGTCTCCGCAGGAACCTCCCATGCACACTCAGTGGATCTGCAAGAAAGGAAGATGTACATCTCGCCCAAGCTTGCTAAGATGCAGACACTCACGGGCTCACACTGGCACTCCTACTGTGTCAGAGCTTGGTGAGAAAGTTCCTGGGAAAGCCAGCTATACTTCCTCGGAAGTTTGGGAACACACATGAAGGTTGGATACTGGCCACCCAGGGGGTGTTGATAACCAAGAGGAGATTATAGCTGCACCAATTAAGTAAAACAGGTTTTACACCATTTTTCTCTAAGCCCTCTTCCCTACCACCTGGGCTCTGGAGGAGCCAGAACCGGGCATGTGGAGAGATCCTGTGAACCACGGGGAAACGCCAGAACCACGGGTGGGGTAGACTTGGCATTGGACAGATGAAAGATTAAAGATTCAAACAGAATGTGACTGGAGTGAACTTCTCAATACCTGCAATCACTGAAAGCTCTGGAATCTGCCCAAGATATCACTAAGGGTGGGGAGAGGGAGATTTGAAAGCATGGGGGTTTTTTTTGGTTTTTGGCTGCGCAGTGTGGCATGCAGGATCTCAATTCCCCTACCACGAACTGAACCCGGGCTCCCTGCAGTGGAAGCGTGGAATCCTAACCACTGGACTGCCATGGAAGTCCCACACCCATTTTATTTTATTTTATTTTTAATTTATTTATTTATTTATTTTTGGCTGTGTTGGGTCTTCGTTTCTGTGCAAGGGCTTTCTCCAGTTACGGCAAGCGGGGGCCATTCTTCATCGCGGTGTGCGGGTCTCTCACTATCATGGCCTCTCCTGTTGCGGAGCACAGGCTCCAGAGGCGCAGGCTCAGTAGTTGTGGCTCACGGGCCCAGTTGCTCCGCGGCATGTGGGATCCTCCCAGACCAGGGCTCAAACCCATGTCCCCCGCACTGGCAGGCAGATTCTCAACCACTGCGCCACCAGGGAAGCCCACCCATTTTATTTTATAAAGACAAAAACAAAGCCAAAGAAACCCCACCTATGTATCATTTTATTTATTTGTAAATAGTGTCTCCGAGCAAAAACGGTACCATCCTTTTAAGAAGAAACTAGATAGATTCAGATCCCTGTACCTTCCTATTCCTGTTTATGGCCAAGGAAGATACATATTCACAAGATTTGCATAGAGTAAACCTCAGTATTAAAATTTGTTGAGGGTTACAGCCTGGTTGAATTTGTAAAAATTCTGAATTGGAGGATGTTTTTACAGAAATCTGTAGAAAGAGATTTAAGTCATACTATTTCATTAGACACAACCATTTACCCACAGAGATTTCTTAGTGTTTTCCTTTTTGTCCACTCAGGACGGGCACTTCAGTCGTTTGCTCTGCAGTGGAAATGGGTTGGTGCAGATCCAGCCACGTTCTCTCATCCTCACTGGCCGCAATTTCCACCCTTTAGTGTAACCAGAGTCTTGCCTACTGGCAGTACATCATGTGGCCATCAACCGAGGAAACCAATCTGACCCTTGCTAGAAGCCAATGCGTGATACTGGAGTTGTTTAATCCTCACAGCCTAACTTACAGAAGAACAGAAACAGACTCACAGATACAGAGAACAAACTAGTGTATATCAGTGGGGAGAGGTGGGGAGAAAGGGTGAGAAAGGTGTAGGGGATTAAGAGATACAAGCTACTGTGTATAAAATAAATAAGCTACAAGGATATATTGTACAGCACAGGGAATATAGCTATTATTTTGTAATAACTTTAAATGGATTATGATCTATAAAAAATTGAATCACTATGTTGTACACCTGAAACTAATATAATATTGTAAATCAATGACTTCAATTAAAAAAACACTAATTTGAAAAGATACATGCACCCCAATGTTCATAGTAACATTAGTTACAACTGCCACACTATGGAAGCAACCTAAGTGTCCATCAACAGATGAATGGATAAAGAAGATGGGGTATAAATTATATTTACTCAGCCATAAAAAGGAACTAAAATTTGCCATTTGCAGCAACATGGATAGACTTGGAGGGCATTACATTAAGTGAAATAGTAGGAAGTTGTGCAAGAGAAAGTATTTCAGAGATTTTTCAAGCACTACATAGATGTATAGAATTACCATGAGGCTAGGCCTCCCATAGAGCATGGCAGCACTTACAATTCCAGTGAAAAACACTAATGATTTCTCACTGTCCATTGGTTTTTCTGCCCTGTTAAAGACCAAATGTTCAAATGGTCCTGTTTAGTGGGACAGATATGACTTCACATCATTGCTGGTATGAGTTTCCTGGAGGTTGTGGGTTTGGAGATGAATTTTGCATAAAAAGAATTCTTGGATGTTGGGTAGAGAGAGCAGGAACCTTTGATGACCAATTGGAGCAGTGAGAAGAAAACCAAATGTCTTTTGCATAATTGGCAGGGAAAGAACCCGTGAGTGAAGCGGGGAGGTGATGTAATTAGGATACTTTGATAAAGAGTCCTGAAATCAAATGTGAATAAATTGAACCCACCGCAGAAGCATCCACTGATTATGTTGTCAAAGATGCAGGTGGGAGAAATGGATTTCACTACAGTGTTTTGAATGCCTTGTAAGGAACAGAGTCTGGAGGCAAAACTGCCAGTTAGTGTGACTTATTTCAGATGAGAAATGACCACAGACTGTCCCAGAGACTCTACAGTGGAGGAAAAAAACAGCCAAACACACACAAATTAAGAAACAACAAGCAAAACCCCCCAACACTTTAGCAACGAGCCAGTTGCAGGAAGGAGCAGGACGTGATTCAGAGGCTCCATGCCTGAGGGAGGGTGACAATGGATACTCCCATGATCTAGGGGAAATGTGTTAGATACTTGAGTGTAGTTACAGAGCTTTCTTGTAAATACGATGAAGCATGATTTCATTTTAAAGTAATTCCTACCAGGCCAGCCTTTGGATTTTTTTATGTTTACTTTTATTTTGCATGTCAAGTTGATTTTTTTAAAACAAATATCCAAAAATACTCAAGAGGATCATGTTCCAGGTGAATGATGTTTTATTTGGTCAACAAGTATTTATTTTGTATTTATGATGTCAGGTATTGAAGCAGAGACTTTGTACTGTATTATTTCATACGGATCTCTACAACAACTCTGTGATGTAGGCATTATTCTCATTTTCCATTTAGGCATCTGAGCCTCAACGAGGTTATGTAACTTATCCAAAATAGTGTCTTAGCAAATTCTTACAGCACTTACAGCTCTGTGTTGCAAGTTCCTGTTTTCTTGTTAGAGAAGACACTTGTCTACACAATGTGTTACCCTATTCTGTCATCAGAATCCACCTGCCCCTGTAGACACTGCAAATGCCAGCTACTCACTTTGGTGGCTTCTCTCGCAGCTCCAGGTGGCACTATGACCCCATTTTGTCAAGGAGACATAAAGTGTCCTCCTGGGGGCCATCAGGGGAATTGAGCAGCTGCAACTACTGCCCAGCCACTTGGCAGAGGGAAAGATGTGAAGAGCTTGATCCTCAGTGGGGTCACAGAGCCTCTGAGCTCTAGGACCACCACCTGCATGCCTCTTGTTAGGGGAGAAAAATAACTCCCTAGTGTTTGGGTTCCTTGTATTTGGATATTGTCTTACTTGCAGCTGAGAGCATTCCATCAATACAGGCAGGCCAGGCTTGCCTCTGTATGCCCAAATTCTCGCCACTCGCTTTGAGGGAGAGGGCCCTGCTAGCAGGTCACTGCAGCGAGACAAGGCAGCCTGCCTGGGGCCAGCAGGACCATCAAACGGCCCTGCATGAAAGCATCCCCCCCAAAAGGGTCTGAAGACCAAACTGGATTCTCTCTTTTGGGAATTTGAACTGGAGATATAGGCAGATGGCTTCTTATTTAACAGAGGAGGGAGACATAAAAACAAAAATGAAACAAGACAAAACAAACAAAACAGAGGCTACGAGAAAAGCTGAGTCATATCAAGGCAGTGAAGTGCACTCCAGTGAATACCGTCTGTCAACTCCTTACACCAAAAAGATGGGATGACCAGGGGTGGAGATCCTGGTGTGGACCAGTTATTCTCATCAATTCCATGTAGGCCTGAGGCCTCAGCTCCTGCCTCAGCTGAATTCTGTGATTTAATGATCCTCTTCTCAATTTCATTTTTAGTTTCTGGGGAGAAGTGGCTGAGAAGGGAGGGGGGCTAAGAGAGCCCAGGCTGAGATTACTGTTTAGATAAGTGGCTCTGCTGTTTGCTCCTTAAGCATCTAAGAGCTTAGGAAAGCAGGCCTTGGTTTCAGGGGCTCCCAGAAGGCCGTGGGTTCTAGGAAAACCCCTGAGATCTGATGGATGTGGAGGCTAGTGCACCCCCAGGACAGAATCCAGGGAACTCAGAGCAGCCTAGGCCTTCCTTTCCACGATCAGGACCATGCCGTTTCCTTGCCAAATCCTCCAACTAGACAAGCACACTCTTTTTTTTATTAAAGTGTTGCTGCTATACAATATTATATAAATTACAGACATACATTATAGTGATTCACAATTTGTAAAGGTTATACTCCATTTATAGTTATTATAAAATATTGGCTATATTTTTTGTGCTGTACAATATATCCTTGTAGCTTATTTTATGCATAATAGTTTGTGCTTCTTAGTCCCCTGCCCATATCTTTCCCCTCCCCCCTCCCCTCTCCCCACTGGTAACCACTAGTATGTTCTCTATATCTGTGAGTCTGCTGCTATTTTGTTATATTCACTAGTTTGTTGTAGTTTTTCAATTCCACATATAAGTGATATGATACAGTATTTGTCTGACTTATTTCACTTATCATAATGCCCTCCAAGTCCATCCATGTTGTTGCAAATGGCATTATTTTCTTTCTTTTTTATGGCTGAGTAATTCCATTTATGCTCTCTCACAGCCATATATATATATGTTATACATACATATACATACATATACATATATATGTGTGTGTGTATAAAAATATATATGTGTGTATATATATATATATATATATATATATGTATATACATATATATATACATATATATATATACATATACATATATATATATATATATATATATATATATATATATAAAACAACTTCTTTATCCATTCATCTGTTGATGGGCACTTAGGTTGCTTCCATACCTTGGCAACTGTAAATAATGCTGCTATGGGGTACATGTATCTTTTCAAATTATTTGGTTTTTTTGGATATATACCCAGGAGTGGAATTGCTGGACCACACGGTAGTTATATTTTTAGTTTTTTGAGAAACCTCCACACTGTTTTCCACAGTGGCTGCACCACTTTACATTCCCACCAACAATGTACAGGGTTTCTTTTTCTCTACATCCTTGCCAACATTTGTTATTTGTGTTCTTTTTGATGATACCCATTTTGACAGATGTGAGGTGATATCTCATCGTGGTTTGATTTATATCTCCCTGATGATTAGTGACGTTGAGCATCTTTTTATGTACCTGTTAGCCATCTGCCTTTTCTCTTTGGAAAAATGTCTATTCAGTTCTTCTGCCTGTTTTTTAATTGGGCTGTTTGTCTTTCTATGTTGAGTTGTATGAGCTGTTTATGTATGTTGGATATTAACCCCTTATTGGTCATATCATTTGCAAATATTTTCTCCCATTCAGTAGGTTGTCTTTTGGTTTTGTCAATGGTTTCCTTTGCTGTGCGAAAGCTTTTAAGTTTAATTAGGTCCCATTTGTTTATTTTTGCTTTTATTTCCTTTGTTTTAGGAGACAGATCCAAAAAAATATCGGTACAATTTATTAGACCAGCACATTCTTAAGCAGCTTCAGACTTCCATGTCATTCATTGCCCCAATCACTCCCTGTACTTGTGCCCCAGCTGCTGCCAGTGTCTGGGCCCAGAGCAGCGGCTGGTTCCCAGCTATCTCTGTGAGGCCTGGCAGCAAGGCCGCTTCTGGGTTTCTTGCTTGCTTCACTGTCACAAGTAGCTGTGTGGGAAGCTCCCACCAATCTGATGTAAGTTGATCCACATCCTGCTAACAAACCAGCCTGCCCAACAGAACTCATCTGCCTCTTCTCCTAAATCCTAATTTCTTTATGTACTAGTCTGCTCGGGGTACTGTCACAAAATACCATAGACTAAGTGGCGTAAACAACTGAAATTTATCTTCTCATCATTCTGGAGGCTGGAAGTCCAAGGTCAAAGTGTCAGCAGGGTTGGTTTCTGGTGCGAGCTCTTTTCCTGGCTTGTAGATGGTCAGCTTCTCGCTAGGACCTCACATAGCCTTTCCTTCATGGGTGTGCAGAGAGAGAGGGCACAAGAGTGGATTCTGGGGTCTCTTCTTATAAGGAAACTACCCTATTGGATCAGGGCCCCACACTTAATGACATCATTTAGCCTTAATTACTTCCTTAGAGCCACCATCTCCAATTACAGCCATACTGGATGTTAGGGCTTCAATATCTGAGTTTTGGGGGAGACACAATTCAGTCCATATTGCCTTGAAAGCGGTAGCCGTGCCTGACTAAGCTTTTACTCCCCCATCGGAGCATAGACCTGACATACCTTGCGTCCAATTAATGCTAGTCAGGGAAGTCATGAATGAAATGACAGAGCTTGGATTTTAACACAGGTTTTCTAGCCTCCAAATCAAATGCTGAACAACTGCTGGGAGTTAAAGGAAGAAAAAGGCATGGTTCTCCCTCTAGGAGCTTAACCTTTTTATGGAGGCAGGTCAAACCACTGAGGTAAATTATATTACGAAGCAGCATGCCGTGGTGAGTGGGCCCATTGGGACACACGGAAAGCATTCTAGAAGATCCCTTAGGGACACGAGCTGACCCTAAGAGGCTGGTTTGCTTCGGGACCTTGGAGGACAGATGGGAAGAGAGGGAAGGGCACCCAGCCAGGAAACCTTGGGATCTGAGATCTGAGATGGAGGTCTGAGTTCAGCATGGTGGGGGCTGGAGCAGAAGTGCAACACGGGGTGAGAGTTCCAGAACAATTGGGGCGGGAGGGACCAGACAGCAGGACAAAGATGGGGAGAGTTCTGGAAGATGACGAAGGAGAGGGTGACATCTTCAAGTCTAAAGTAAACTTTCCACTGAGAACAATAGCTCTGACATTGTAACCAACCATTTAAACATTACTAGAAAATGTAATCCTGTCCTCAGTGAAAGGAATTATTTCATAGTTTAAAGAAGGTTTTTTTTGTCATATGGACTGTTGATATAGCTGCACAGAAGATGCTACCATTTTAAAGTTAGAAGTGCATCCAGTATTCATGGTGAAATTTTAAGTGAGTTCTTTATACAACTAAGTATATCTTTTCACATATTTGTTTTCAATCCAGGTATTGGATTGTATAATACCTGCAGTCATGCTTTATGCTTTACCTCTTACTTTGTTTTTCTCAAATTATTTGTTATTTGGGACAAGTGAACTCACAGAAGTATCTTTCCGAGACCAAGCCTGACTTCAGAATTTTCATATATATATTTCAGGAGACAGTGTTAAGAATACTGTATTTTTTGAAATAGAATAACGTGAAAGAATAACATGCCACTCCTTAGCAAAACGATTGAAAACCACACCTACTCTTGGGAAAATATTCCGAGAGTGTGGTAAGATGACCTGCTCTGTAAATGTTAAGAAATTCAAGCTTGAAGGGCACCACACTCCCACCATACGCTATCTACAATGTGTCATCATATCTGTCCCCCAGCACCCCCGGAGGGTCCACCCATGGAATCAGTGATGTTTGAAAATTACTGTGAGACATTTAGAGTTTCTCAATACAAACTTAAGTAAGCCAGAAGCTTTTAAGAAGTGTGGGTATTTAAGAGCGTTCCTTCCTATTTGTGTACGTGTATGTCTGCGACTTTTTTCATAGTATAACACTAAGAGAAGTCAGCTTTTAAATTTTCACACTACTTTACAATGATCCTTCTGACTGACGTCACACAACTTTCCATATTTAGTGGATCGATCGGCCCATTCATTCCTCTATTCATTCTTTCAACATCTACACGCATATTATTACCCCAACTTTGGGCATATTGGGGGCGTGGAAGAACAGCTATTGAGGTGGTAAGAGTCAAGCTAAATCCCACTTCAGTGTTGCGTTTAATTGTCAGTTTTGGATGGGATGTTCTAGAGCCCCATGATTTCACACGAAACATTTTCTTTCATTCTTCCTCATTCAAATCGGCATATGGTTGCCCTGGCAGTCTCTGCCCTTACCCTCCCTTCTCTCTCTTTCTTTCTCTCCCTTTGGATAAAGTAAAAAGAAATGAAGTGTCATTTTACTTTTTGGAGACTTTTCAGGAACCCGACCTCCCTGGAGGGCAGAGATACTACAATAGAAAGTAAAGGTCAAGTTGACTGCGGTGAAGCTCAGGCTTTTGTTTGGCTGTCCTATGGGCTCCTCTACTGGGGCCTAGAGCCTCTGATTGCCGCAGCTTTCAGCAAAGGAAGAACAGCCTGGTGCTTACAAATCCTGCAGCTGCTTTCATCACAGTTAGGGACAGGAAGAGAAGGCTTGGGTGTCAGGGAAGCTGAATTTCTAGCTGCCTTTCCAGCTTCTGGTGAGTCATCCTTTACTCTTGGACAAGTAGGATTAAGGATACGGAGTGGCTGAGATTCTACCTCCCATTTACCTCCTGCTTCCTGCCCAAGCCTCACATTTCCTAACCAGATCCCAGCTCTGACTTGACACCTTGAATCTGGACTGTTAAGTCGGGTTCATTTCACTCCTGGCTCTGAACAGCCTGCTTCTTAGCTTACCCGTGTCTGGCTTTGATCCTGGATTTCAGAACCTGATACTGTTTCCTCCCTTCTGATCATCTAGCGTAGATTTATTCCCCCTGCTGTTCTGGATTCTCAACCTTGGTCTCTGATAGGGTGGGGCTGGGAAACAGAACTGGGTCCCTGGGGAGCGCTGGGTCCTCCGCTCTCTGTGTACCTGCCATTGGATGTGGCCACGCAGATGCAACTTGCCTTGCTGCCAGCATTCCTGAGCTCTTGAACTGCTATACCTTATTTTCTAATCCTCTTTCTTTTAAAAGGTAGAGTGTTCTTCACGGCTGCCTGTGAGTAGAACAAATCCTTTGTGCTGTGGTAATTAGAGACGAAGAAAGGAGTTTTGCTTTCATCACAATTTTCTAAATTACCTGTTGTACTGTAGCTCAAATCACACCTGATTTTCTTTTTAAATAACTGACAGTGAGAGCTATCACCTAGCACAATTGCACACCTCTGTGGTGGCATTTCTCCGAATCATAACGCAGCCAGGGGGACTTCTGGGGGCTCACATGAATAATCTACAGACATTCAATTTCAGTTCTCACACACCGAGTGACTGAATCCCATGAAGCGTTCTTTGACACCAGGCTTTTGGAAAACAAAAAGCCTATTTATGAGGAGATGAACAAAAGGAAATGATAAAAATTGCAAGTGAAAGCATTGGCCCAACTCTAATTTCATAACCCTGACCCTGTAGTTAGAAGGTTCTCAATGCTGGACATCTCTCCTTAGGAAATATTTGATGGGACAAGGATGTAATAATGTTGATGACTTTCTCCAGCCAGGACGAGGCTGCCCCTGGGCTTCCACTTTTAGTGAATTTTTTTGTTCTTATGGAAGCTTGGGAAGGGCCAAATTGGCTCTTAAGATATCTGAATGTGGAAAACAAACTTATGGTTACCAAGGGGGAAAGCAGGGGGAGGGATAAACTGGGAGATTGGGATTAACAAATACACACTGCTGTATATAAAACAGATAAACAACAAGGACCTACTGTATAGCACAGGGAACTCTACTCAATACTCTGTAATGACCTGTATGAGAAAAGAATCTAAAGAAGACTGGCCATATGTATAACTGATTCACTTTGCTGTACAGCAGAAACTAATACAACATTGTAAATCAATTATACTCCAATACAAAGTAATAAAAAAGATATCATCTGAATAAGCAAGATATCACTGCTGCAGCCCCTACATGGGACTCAGTACTCTTCAGAGCTCTTCTCCCAGCTTGGGTCCTTCATATCCCACTGGCCCTTGTCCCCTAAGGCCACTACAGCAGATGGGAATGGCCGATCTCTTATTGTCCCATTTATTTTTACATGCGAGTACGATACTGATCCACACCTGACCTCAATCCACTTCTCTGTACTTCTTGTGCTGACCTGTACATTCCATGGCGTGTCTTAAAGCATTTCTGAACCCTAAACATCAGCATGTCCATAATGGTTTACCACAGAAGCCCTAACACACGGGAACACTGTTTCACCTTTCGTGGTTCTTACAAGGTGAGATAATCACAAACAGAGCTTTAAAAGTAATCAGTTATGCTGGATGCTCAGCTGGTTGCATGAGTGAGCTTTGAGGGCAGAACCCTGTCACATTTCTTTCTTTTTTTTTTTAATAAATTTTTAAAAATTTATTTATTTTTATTTTTGGCTACGTTGGGTCTTTGTTGCTGTGCGCGGGCTTTCTCTAGTTGTGGCGAGCAGGGGCTACTCTTCGTTGCCACGCGTGGGCTTCTCGTTGTGGTGGCTTCTCATTGCGGTGGCTTCTCTTTGTTGCAGAGCACGGGCTCTAGGTGGGCGGGGTTCAGTAGTTGTGGCATGTGGGCTCAGTACTTGTGGTTCGCGGGCTCTAGAGCGCAGGCTCAGTAGCTATGGCGCATGGGCTCAGTAGCTGTGGCACACAGGCTCTAGAGCACAGGCTCAGTAGTTGTGGCGCACGGGCTTAGTTGCTCGGCAGCATGTGGGATCTTCCCGGACCAGGGCTCGAACCTGTATCCCCTGCATTGGCAGGCGGATCCTTCACCACTGCACCACCAGGGAAGCCCCTGTCACATTTATATCTGTACCCCCAGAACTTTGTCTAGTGCTTACTGCCTGGTTACTACTTGAGAAATAACTGCTTAATACTGAATGATCCTGCATGAACTAAAACAACATGCACTACTTTAAGATAATTTAGCCTCTATTACTTCAGCCTTTAAGGATCTCAGTAAATTCAAGAGGAATCATTAGAAAAACTGGAAAGATACAAATGGACTAAATCTGACTCTTATTCAAGAGGAAATTTTGCTTAGCAGAAGTCACCCACCTTCTCCCATAAAGAAGGGAACAGGGACTAGTTAATGCAAATTCAAGTTAAAAATAGCAACATGTAATTTACGCATAGATAGTTTTCAGCTATCACCGCCCCCCCCCCACGGAATATCTTCAGGGTTGAATGCTTTGGATAGATGATGCCAGGGAATCCATATGCAAGGCAAACAGCATGTGAAAAAATTCACCAGTCGTATCAAGCCTGATGTACACTGTCTTTTTTTTTTTTTTTTTGCTGTACGCGGGCCTCTCACTGTTGTGGCCTCTCCCGTTGCGGAGCACAGGCTCCGGACGTGCAGGCTCAGTGGCCACGGCTCACGGGCCCAGCCGCTCTGCAGCATATGGGATCTTCCCGGACCGGGGCACGAACCCATGTCCCCTGCATTGGCAGGCGGACTCTCAACCACTGTGCCACCAGGGAAGCCCCCTGATGTAATGTCTTTGAAGATCCTCAAATCATTCCCTTTACAGAGAATGTCCATTTTTAGAGGGCTTACCTTGGGCTGGTTGGCCACTCTTGCCGTTCACAGCTGTAGGTCGCCTCTCTGTGGTCAGTGAAACCAGCCTCAATCTAACCCTTCACTAAATCTGCAAATAAGGAGACTGGACCAGGGGACCTCTGAGGGCCTTTCGGCTCCCCCTTCTGGGATGACTTCAAACCATCAGAGTAGATCTGGAAGCAGTGAGCTTCTCTCTCTGCATGTTCTCCCCCCTGTTCCTCTGAGTTACAGCTGTGAGGGCAGATGTGAGGTTAATTTTTTAAATCCCTTAAATGGCTCAATTTTGGCAGCTCCTATACTCCCTAATCCATCCCTTGAGAGCCAGCGTAAGAGGTCTTGCTGCTCCCCCAGAAGATGCTGAGTGGATTCAGGCTCCCCACTTTGTTTCTTCTTCTGGACAAGAGCCCCCGCCCCCCATGCTGTGAAGCACCCTCCTCGGTCCTCGGACTCCTGCTGCCATCCTCCACGGCCTCCTTCTACGTACTTCCCTCCTTCTGATACTTTAAAAAAAAAAGCTTAACAGCAGGACTGCAAGCTAAGAACAAATCCTTGTTGCCACTGCCTAGCACAATCCTTTTCAAATGCTGTTATTTTTTAAAAAACTGAAATCATTTTAGAAAAAGTCACTACATGAAGCCCCCTAATATATAAATCAGTAAAGACTGGAAGATTCTGTCTTGGCTTCTGACCTCAAAGAACACCAGTATACTTCAGAATAATTTTAAAACCAATTGCTGGGTTTCCCTGGTGGCGCAGTGGTTAAGAATCCACCTGCCAATGCAGGGGATGTGGGTTCGAGCCCTGGTCCGGGAAGATCCCACATGCCGTGGGGCAACTAAGCCCGTATGCCACAACTACTGAGCCTGCGAGCCACAACTACTGAAGCCTGTGCGCCTAGAGCCCATGCTCCACAACAAGAGAAGCCACCGCAATGAGAAGCCCACGCACCATAACAAAGAGTAGCCCCTGCTCACCACAACTAGAGAAGACCCTGCGTGCAACAAAGAAGACCCAATGCAGCCAAAAATAAATAAATAAATTTGTATGAAAACCCCAAAAAACAAACCAATTGCTTAGGATACTGAAGAAAGAGAAGTTATTGGGGGAAAAAATATGTTATCAGTAAAAACACTCTACCTGCTCTCTTAGCTGTTACAAATGTTTGGTAAAAGGAAATAAGACCAACTTAAGCTCACTTTTAAGAGAGCTTTCTTTGGGTTCTTTCATTTTCCCATTCATATTGATGGAGGCATTATGACCTGGGTCAACCAAATAAAGAAAAAAAAAAAAACTGGAGTAGGAAGTCAAAGTTTGTGAGTCATAGAGAACTATCTCTTTACCAGGACCAGCTCCAGTGAAAAGAATGATGAACAGGAAATGTCCAACATCATAGCATGAGGTTGGAGTTAAAGAAACAAGTTCTTCTTAAGTATAACAAGAATAGAGTCAACTTCATGGGCTTGTAACCAAAGCCAGATAGCGTGGCTAGCGTACTCCTTCAATCTCTTAGCTGTACGTGGTCCATGCCTGGCCCTTAGTTTAACGGCCATGTGTCTGGTCTGGGCTTCTGCCCTGGAGAAATTCAAAATAATGATTTAGGATGGGGAGCTGGGTTCCTCTGTTGCGTGTTTCTACACTGTGTCCCAGCATCCGTGCAGACAGATTTAGCATCTCTGTGTTTAGCGGGAGAATCGTGACTCCCTCCAGCCCTGCTCAGCTCTCCTGCAAGCTTTTCCTCTGTTGATCTGAAGCAAAGAGTTTGGCTTTTTCGACCACATCAGACTCAAGTCTGTCCATCCATTAAAACTGTCAGATTGATGACATTTCTGGTCACTCTCAAGGAACAACAGTCTTACGGACCATTCGGTGAAAAAAATGAGTTTTGATTTCTTAATCAGAAGGCTCAGTCCTGTGAACAATCAAAACTTCTGTTGGTTTTGGCATTGGTGGGGCCGCCATGATGGAGAACACGCGGCCAGACAGGAGGGCTGTGGTCTACGCCCCTCCTGCCACTCCAGCCTTTACCCTCTCACAGGTTTTGCCCCCTCCCCAGGGTCTGGCCCTGGGCTTGGGGGCAGGTGGCTGGAGTTCACAGCACCATTCTGTTTAAAGAAATCCTTCAAGATGCTCCCACTCTCATGACCTTTTTATAAGTGGGCTAAGAGGGTGAGATCAGTTCGCAGACATTTCCTTTGTAAGTTCTGCACACCCACTCTCTGCTGCACTCACTTCAAATTCTGGCAGAGTCCTTTCCCTATCTGAGTCATTCAAGGCATTCTTTGCAAGACTAACTCTTTTTTTAAAAAATTGATGTATAGTTGATTTACAACATTGTGTTAGTTTCAGATGTGCAGCAAAGTGATTTAGTTTATATATATATATATCTTTTTTTTTCAGATTATTTTCCATTAGAGATGGTTTTAAGATCTTGAGTATAGTTCCCTGGGTTATACAGTAAATCCTTGTTGCTTATCTATGTATGTATGTATATATTTATTTATTTGTTTATTGATTTATTAGCCATGCCGCGCAGCATGCGTGATCTTAGTTCCTCCATCAGGGATCAGATCCATGCCCCCTGAAGTGCAAGCTCCGAGTCTCACCCAGTGGACCGCCAGGGAAGTCCCTATCTATTTTATGTATAGTAATTTGTATCTCTTAATCCCATAATTCTAACTTATCTCTCCCCTGCCTCCCTTTCCCGTTTGTTTTCTATAATACTAACTCATTCTTAAGAGAGTGAAGGCTGAAGTTTATAGATGAATCTGCTCCTGGCCTCCCCGAGGTCTCTGAACTCTGTGCCATGTGTGGCTGCAACATTATTTAGCAAGAGGCATCCCTCCTCTGTGCTTCCACACAGAAGCAGCGGATGTGCCACTCTCAGTAATTCCATGGCATGGTTTTCTCCAGCGGTCGGAATTTGTCTTTCAGAGATGCTTGCTCTGATCACAACTTTATGATCTCAGACAGGTGCATGCTGACTGTACCCCTTAATCCATTAACTTCACGATCTTCTGGGGGCTCCAGGGCTTCAATCCTTTATGAAACCTATACTGCTCTTTCCATTTAGTTTTTCTGTGTGAATTAACCTAAACTCAACCTTCCTTCAGGATGGGAGAGTTTCATATATAGACGCAGAGTCTTATATCCCGTCTACTTGCATGGTTAATGTCTCAAGTATGTATATTTGTTTCCTCAGCAAAATTGTAAGTGTATCAGGAGAACCAAGGGTGACAGCCCGGCATTCCAGGGGCAGGAGCCCACTCCTCTTGGATGACAGCAGTTTTACGGGTAAAGTAGTTGGAGCATCTTCCACAGAAGCAAATGCTGTGGCTACAGGGCTTGGGGCTCTGTAGACTGGTTAGGAGTTCCACAGCCTGAAGCAAGAATGCGAATTTTCTATTCACCACCATTTTAAACATCTCACAACCTTTTTATATTGGGGCTGATGACACTTGGAAGGAGGGAATCAGGTAGAGCCATCACCCTGTTACTGTCTCAGTCATAAGCATAGGGTATGAATAGATAGATGACAGAAGGGCAATGACATGATTTTATCCATAGATCCACACATTGAAACAATCAGGAGTGACTTTATCAAAGGAAGCAGATAGTGGATAAGCATCCTGGTGAGTAATCTCATTGAGAATGTGGTGACTTAATCCACCAAGAGTTTCTGGAATCCTGAATTCCTAGGGCAGCATCCGTGTTACAGGCCTCAGAGGACAGAGGCAGAAAAAATTTTGAGTCATACTATGACATTTTTCTAATTATTCCAAAAGTTATTCTCAGATAAAAAAAGAAGTCATTGTTACTATGGTATTCCTGAAAACGGAGAGATTCTGATTCACAAGAGATGCCATCATCTGACACCTAATGTCCCCAAGGATAAAGTTAAAGATGCTTTCTGTGTGTGTGAAAGGATTCGACCTTTTAATTAACACATGCATCACCTCACATATTTATCTTTCTTTTTCTTTGGTGAGAATGTTTACATTTTACTCTCTTAGCAAATTCCAATTACTATACAATACAGCGTTATCAACTATAGTCACCAGGTTTTTCATCTTAGAAAATTTGTACCCTTTTACCAAACTCTCCCTATTTCTTGTGCCTCCCAAGCCCTGCCAACTCCTCTTCTACCTTCTGTTTCTATGAGTTTGATTTTTATTTAGATCCCACATATAAGCGATACCATGCAGCATCTTCCTGTGTCTGTCTTGCTGACTTAGCATAATGTCCAGGTCCATCTGTGTCGTTGCAAGCGGCAGGATTAATTTTTTTTATTCAGTTAAAATAAATAATTAAGGTACAGCTGAAAAAGTCAAGATGTTAACACGGTAGTAAGTTCACCTTTATATCTTCTAGGTACATCTCTCTAGAGTCTTAGGCACAAAGAATAAGCATCCAGAGAAATGCAACTTGGGAATCGGAGAACCGATCACATCCTACCCTTGGTTCCTATTGCCTCCCCATCCATCTCTTTTCTCAAAAACACTTCCTCCCTTGACGTTCTAAACTGAGCGTAAGTCTCACCTCCTTCTTGGACCCTCCCGGGCCCTCCTCATCTTAGCCCTTACCTATTTTACCTGTGAATTGTGGTTAAGACATTCTGGGCCTTGTCTCAGCAGAAACGGCACCTATTCCTAAACTGACAGCTGTGATTCACATTGACAGTTAGCACTGTGATTGGTCAGGTGAGTTGGTTGGCTGTTCACTTCCTGTGCTTTTGGCTTATCGTATGGTTGCGTGTTAAGGCAACATATCACCATAAAATCAGCCACAAGCAGATCTGTCCTTATGCAAATTCACAGGTGTACCTGCCAAGGCGTATAGAAGGTTGAATGTAGGCCTTAAGAGAAACAAAGAAGCTTAATTAAGAAAAAAATGGAAGAAGATTTTTTGAAATTAATTAAAAGCAAATGAACACAGGAGAAAAAGGAACTCTCCTACACTGTTGGTAGGAATGTAAATTGGTGCAGCAGCTATGGAGAACAGTAGGGAGGTTCCTTAAAAAATGAAACATAGAGCTACCATATGATCCTACAATCCCACTCCTGGGCATATATCCAGAGAAAACCATAATTTGAAAAGATACATGCACCCCAATGTTCACTGCAGCACCTTTCACAACAGCCAAAACAAGGAAACAACTTAAATGTTCATCAAAAGAGGAATGGATAAAGAAGATGTGGTACATGTATACAATGCAATGCTACTCAGCCATTAAAAAGAATGAAATAATGCCATTTGCAGCAATATGGAGGGACCTAGAGATTATCATACTAAGTGAAGTAAGTCAGACAAAGACAAATATCATATGATATCACTTATATGTGGAATCTTAAAAAAAAAGATAAAAATAAACTTATATACAAAACAGAAATAGACCCACAGACATAGAAACCCAAACTTATGGTTACCAAAGGGGAAAGGGGGGGAGGATAAATTAGGAGTATAGGATTAACATATACACACTACTATATATAAAATAGATAACCAACATGGACCTACTGTATAACACAGGGAACTGTACTCAACATTTTGTAATAACCTATAAGGGAAAAGAATCTGAAAAAGAATATATGTGTGTGTGTATTTATATATATATATATATATATATCTGCATCACTTTACTGTATATCTGAAACTAACACAACATTGTAAATCAACTATACTTCAATTTAAAAAAATCAACACAAACACGGAGTTTAAAAGACAAGTAAATAGGGCTTCCCTGGTGGCGCAGTGGTCGAGAGTCCGCCTGCCGATGTACGGGACGCGGGTTCGTGCCCCGGTCCGGGAAGATCCCACATGCCGCGGAGCGGCTGGGGCCGTGAGCCATGGCCGCTGAGCCTGCGTGTCCGGAGCCTGTGCTCCGCGACGGGAGAGGCCACAACAGTGAGAGGCCCGCGTACGGCAAAAA
>NW_006787833.1:2360121-2383099 GCF_000442215.2 Lipotes vexillifer | reverse complement strand
AAAAAAAAAAAAAAAAAAAAAGTAAATAAGTTTAAAAACTCTGTTAATCAGATAGTTTCTGCATCTTAACTTTGATGAGTCTGTTCTCACTCCTTAATATCAAGGGCAGAGACTGTTTTGTGAACCAAGTTAGAAAATGATTTTGATTATCATTCAAAAAATTCATGATTATGTACCTTCTCTCTATCTATCATGGGAAAATAGTATAATTCAAAAGTAGGGTAAGTTAGGAATGCTCTTTCATTCTTATTTGTAGAATGGAGAGCATCTAAAATGCAGCAAAATGAGAGTTTGTTGTTTTGTCATGGTGACTTGTGGTCGCTACCGTGGTGATTACGCATGTAATGACTGGGTAGCATGAACAATCTAGGACTTTATGATGCAAATGTTCATATCTTTCCACAGAAGTCAGGTTAAAAACTTCTAGAAGTGTATATTCCAGTTGATTTAGCCTTCCAAATCACAAGCATGTCTTAAAGTGTCTAAGTTGTGTTTGCATCATGTAATGCAAATAGATACCCCACCTTCACTGATGAGTTTATTTCACAAGCTGAGTTGCCAGGTGTTGAGATGCTCAGTTAAGACAACACGCCAAAAGGAAAGTCAAGTCTTTAATCACTGCTCTAGGATAAGCCAAGAGGCCAAACAGGAACATGCACCAGCCCCCGAAATGTTTCATCTTCCCCATGGAATGGATATGTGTGTGTACACATTGCCTGGTGTGGGAGAGCAGCTTCCCTACTCAGCAAATCTTTGCAATTGCCTATGGTTGGACCTGAAAAATCCCACATAAGTTTTTAACCAGGTGCTACATCTGGCCAGTAGGATGCTTTATTTCTGGGCTCTGTGAGATACTAGTGACAAACAAACTAGAACTATCTGACAATAAAGGGGAATTTACTGGAAGGGTAATGGAACATTTTAAATAATGGAAGGGAGGGGATGAATAATAAAATTACGGGAAGGACAGTGATCCAGGTGAGCATTGGCAGCCAGGATTCTCCTCTCACTCACCTCTTCTCTGTGTGAGTCAAGTTCACTCTCTCTTATTGTGGCCTGGATGCCTTAGGCAAAATAGGGACTTTACTGGAAAGTTAGTGGACTGGCTCGGATAATCCAAGGAATACGACTATTAGCAACTTTAAAGTTTCATATATGCAGTTCCACCACTAGCCCTACCTCTCCCAGTTCTAGTTAAAAAAATTAAAAAAGCCAGAGAAGAACTCTGATCGGCTCCTGCCTAGATCAATCACTGTGAATGTGACTAATCACTCTACTCCCATCATGGAGACATGACCACTGGGCTCCACCCTACTGGGCATTCCGGAGAAGGAATTATCAGTCAGAAAGAGGCATAGAAGATATCTCTTTAAACACATGAGAAGAAATGTCATTTTGGTACCATGTCTAAGGATGTAAAGGAAAAAAGGGTTATTGAGAAAACTGAGCTAACAGCTTTTCATCTGCCAAATAACTTGTTTTATAAGTAGGGGTAACACCAAAAATCACTACATCGTTCAGTAACTTTGTCTCTATAATTTTAAAGTTAATTCCTTTAGGAGCCAGTGTTTCTTTGAGCTTATATACACTGTCTCTCTTCTCCTTTACACACACACACACACACACACACCCAAGTGTGCAAGTCTGAGGATACAAAATGGATTAAAGACGAGGTTTCTGTTCTTAAAGGAAATTATATTTCCTCTGTCTCTCTTGATTTTCACCTTCAGTGTGCTAAAATTTTAGTTGACTAGCCTATATAATTAATGCAGTACATTTACCTCTGGAAGTATACCAGCTTTCTAACCATGAGATTTTTCTGAAAGTCTACATTTTATTCTATTTGCCCAGTGAAAAAGTTAAGCTTAAACAGTGTGTTGTATTCTTAACAGAAGGACCAACTGTAGTTCTAGATCATGTGAAACGACAACTGATGCTCACATAAATAAGTTTCCTTGCAGTTCACAATGACTATTTGGCTATTTATTTGTTGATACTCTGTGTCATTCCAATACCCACTGGAGACAAGCTAACTTTAGTATTATAAGATAATATCCACTTAAAAAAACAACTCCGTTTCACATGAGACTCACCCAGTGCTCTCTGGCCAAGAATCCCCTCTCCGTGAAGCTCCTTCTCTGAAGATGCCTCTCTCCAGCTTTCTTTTACCTCCCGATCTAGAAAAAGGCAAACCTCCCTGAGAAATAGTTTACATTCTTCTTGTCTCACTCAAGAGAATGAAAATCTGTCTTTCCTGGCCTCTTTGAAGGAAAAATGTAATTGATCTCCAATGCAATTTGAGCTCTTCTCTATTTCCAAGTAGTTCTACTGATATATTCACCACCATGATTCCCCTTTTGTGTGTCTCCTTATATCAAACATGAATTTTTTTGCTGCTGTGCATTTGATCTCACTTTAATCTACTTTCCTACCTTGTCTGGCCTTTAAGGGGTGACTAATATCACAGGACCGCAAAATTTCCCCCCTTGGGGAATAAGTATCAAGTTATCTTTCTAAGGCTCACAGGATCCCTTAGGACCTCAGTGACCACTGCCACGTTTCTCGAAGGAGTTTATAATTGTTACACTCTTTATCAAATTGTTGGCATTCTGGGAAACAACATTTTTAGCTTCCCATAAGACAGTTAACACTATTTCGTAAGCATTGCAGAAAGGTAGACAGCATATGTCGCCTGCCATATCAGTAAACAAAGGATCAAGCCATAGCCACTGCAGCCTCCCCTGAATGTGCACCCTGAGCGGATTCACCCTGAGGAGAAAAGCAGGATATTGGCCCTAGATAGTTAAGGTGCCTATCAAAGGAATGATTTCAATGAACCCATACTCTTGCATCTACCCACACATAGAAAAGTGCTAAATTCATTAACTTGAGATGTATGTTTTTCTTTAATGAACAGTAATCTTCTGATGGTCTGTCTACCTGTTTTTTGTTTGTTTGTTTGTTTTGCAAAAACTCCTATATGTCCTGGCTCTCCCCTTTCTTCTTTGGAGGGGTCTCTCAGAGCCATCTGAGTTGCTGCCTCCTGGGCTTAAGTCCTCACCAAGTCTGCGAAATAAAACATAATTCTCAGCTTTTAAGTTGTGGATTTTTTTCAGTCGACAGGTCCATCAGGTAAGTTTCTCTGCTTCTCTAGTTTCCTCATCTGTGAAATGACAGAGTACTGATCTCACAGATTCTGGTGAGGATTCAATGAGCTGATCCACAGGAAGTGCTTAGAACCTTACCTGAACACAGCAGGTACTCAGTGTTAGTTCTGTGACCATCCCTGGAATTCGTCTCTGTGAGGCAGCCAGGTGCTTCAGGGAGAATATGTACTGTACTCCCGGGAGAAGTGTCTGGGTTTCTGCTCAAATCCTGGGTCTTTACCACCGTTTGGGCAAAACAGTTCTTTTCTGTATCTTTGGATGCCAAACTAGATTCACATCACCTGCTTTAGCTAGATGACAGGGATGTCGTGATCAAACAAGATCATGCATGATGAAAGCAGTCTATAAACAAGAACCCCTTCACAGGGCTATGTTTGCAGGCAGATAGGGTAGTGGGTCCCAGGAGAAAGGGAAACGGACATGGCGTTTTGACATAAGAGAAGCCATTTTAGGCCTAACTCATTCTGTGATCTAAACCTGGCCACAGCGTTGCAGAATAGGTCTCAGTAGTTAATGATTTTAAGGGAACAAAAGAATGTAAGAATAGCTATTACCAGCCCAGGGAGATATAACCATACTGGGGACAATAAATCAGTTGTAAAGACTCCCAGTTCTGTTTCAAAGGTAAAGATTAGCCTGAAGCACATTCTTGAGCTGTTTTGCAGGATCGAACCCCCCTTGAGCACTCAACAACCAGACTAACTAGAGCCTAAGTACTGAGGATGCTGACCTTTGCCAACCCTCTGACTTCAATCCACTAGAGCCTGGACGCTGTCAACAAATATCTGCCCCAGTTCTATGCTGAATTCTCCTCTGCCCAAGCCCCTTCATGAATATGCATGTACCCTGAAAACTTCCCCAGTTTTGCAGCTTGGGGAGACACTGCTTTAGGAAATATCCCTGATGTTCCCCTTACTTTTGCAAATAATAAATCCTTCCTTTTCCTGCTCTTTGGCTTGGTTGTATCTTTTGGCTTGACACCCACCAAGAGGTGAACCCAGTTTTGGGGTATCATTATTATACTCTGCCTTTTGTGGTTTGGTTCCCTTGCACAGTTTGGATACCAACTCTGATATGTGGGTGTCAACACCACCGAGCAATTCTCCAACACCAGCTGGGTGTCCAACAGTTCAACTCCATTCCAACACTACCCACCTGGAGATAGCATCAGAGCTCCCGAGTTAAGGGCTCTGTCCCACAACACTGCCCCCGCTTCAGATGCCAGCCTCAGTCCAGGTTGTCACCTGTACTTCTGACCAAATGGCGATAAATCAGGGGGTCCCACCACCCCCGCCTTGGGTTCCATTAATTTGCTAGAGTGGCTCACAGAACTCAGAGAAATATTTTACTTCCTAGATTACTGGTTTGTTATGAAAGGATATAACTCAGGGACAGCCAGATGGAAGAGGTGCACAGGACAAGCTACGGGGAAGTGGGGAAGGAGTTTCCATGCCCTCTGGGTGCAGCACTCTCCCCGAATCTCCACACATTCACCAACCTAGAAACTCTTTGACCCCCCTCCTTGTGGGTTGCTATGGAGCCGTCATGGCGTAGGCACGGTGATTACACCATTGGCTGTTGGCAATCAGTTCAACCTCCAGCGCTGCTCCCCTCTCCTAAGGTTAGGGGTGGGACTGGAAGTTCCAACCCTCTAATCACAGGGTTGGCTCCCCTGGTGACCAACCCCCATCCTTAGCTGTGGCCCCAAAGTCACTTCATTAACATAACCTCAGGTGTGATTGAAAGGGGTTTGTTATGAATAACAAGACACCTTTATCACGCTCATCATTTAAGAAATTCCAAGGGTTTTAGGAGCTCTGTGCCAGGAACAGGGATGAAGACCAAATACAGATTCCTTTTTATACATCACACTATCACAACCTTATTTCACCCACCACCCAAATCTCCCTTTAATGATGACGGAGTCCCTCATTTAATTGATGCTAGTTTGAGTTTGGCTTCTGTCACCTGCAACACTATTACATATAAGTGACATGACTGGATTGTACATCACACTTGTGGCAGTGTGGGTGTGGATGGTGAGGGGTGGGGTGGGAGACAGGGGGGCTGTGACAGCCCCGCCGCTTAGAAATGGTGATGGGGGGACAGGAGGGACTGTCTGGGAGATACTTAGTATATGATAAGTCTTTATGTATTTTATCCTGACAGCAAAAACAAGGTTTTGGATCAGAGGCTGATCTATTATTTACTTTAAAAATACCTTTACATTATGCTTCATTTTACCCCTTGGGGGATGCGATGAGGGCAGATATCACATCACATATATAAAGGGGGGTCTATATCACATCACATATATAAAGGAGGGTCTGTACTACAGGAGAGGAACCCCTGAATTATGAATTTTGGAGCTTTTATTTATTTTATTTTTGGCTGTGCTGGGTCTTCGTTGCTGCGCGCGGGCTTTCTCTAGTTGCAGCGAGTGGGGGCTACTCCTCGTTGTGGTGTGCAGGCTTCTCATTGCGGTGGCTTCTCTTGTTGGGGAGCACGGGCCCTAGGCACACGGGCTTCAGTAGTTGTGGCATATGGGCTCAATAGTTGTGGCGCACGGACTTAGTTGCTCCGCGGCACGTGGGATCTTCCTGGACCAGGGCTCAAACTCGTGTCCCTTGCATTGGCAGGCAGATTCTTAACCACTGTGCCACCAGGGAAGCCCAATTTTGGAGCTTTTAAAACAATCCTCTTTGGGAAGAGAAGGAAAGGTCCTTCTCTGTTATAATGAATGTAAATGAAGATCAGTGAATGAATGGCTCCAGGGGAGATAAATCTGTAAATCTCTCTGGAGTAATTCACTCTCTTTGTCTTCCAAGGAGTGGTTATATTCATGTATCCTTAGACCTAGGATGCCAGTAAATCTTGCTCAGAAAGCCCTGGCCAGCCGGAAGCATGAAATTTTCACAGTTTATTGACAGCAGGTGAAATTGATAGGACGTGATGCCTGAACCCAGGTGGTAAGGTTGACAGAGGTTTGGAGGGTGACCCTGAGGTTTCTGGCTGGGGAAATTGTGTATGGTGAGGCTCTTCACTGGGGTGGCAGATGTGGGAGGAAAGTAGGAGAACTGGGCTTTTTTTTTTTTTTTTTTTTGGTGGGGGGCAGGCAGGGAGGTTCATGGGATGATACATGATGATTCCATCTTGGGACAAGTTGGTTTAGGTGCTTGAGGGTCATCTGGATGGAGATGCACGGTCAGCAGTTGGAAACTGAATCTGAATTTCAATAGCAGATTTGGCTGCCGATATAGCTATGGGAATCCTTCACAGGCAGTGCTCTGAAATAGCCATGGTTGTGATAACAATGGGTATGTGTAGTACCCCTGAGCAGGATAGATGACAGAGCCCAGAGGGTGTCAACATCCAGATTTTTGACAATGTGAACAAAGCAGAGAAGAGCCCTGGTCACATCTCTTAGGCATGTGCCGCTCAGCTGGGGGCACTGTTATTGACTGCGTTTGCCCGTCCCAACTGCAAATCTAGGACAGGGCTGCTAACCTACCCTAGAAACAAAGGGGAAATCCATCACTCTCAGAGCTGCCCAACAGAAGGCGCTACGAAACTGTGATGTACCTTCGGAATTTCTAAGGCAGTGGTTTACAAGCCTGACTGTATCAGAATCAGTTGCGGAATTGTTGTTTTTGTTTTTCTCTTTTCATATCAGTGCCAGGTTTCCCCTGCAGAGATTCTGATTCTGATTGGTCTGTGGTGAGGCCAAAATACTTGAGTACGCTTTCCAGCTCCCAGGTGATGCTACTGCGCTTCTGGGTTTGGGCACCACTGTTCTCAGGTAACAAGCACATGAGCAACTAAATTAAGGGATGAAGAGGCTGCTGCTGTGTTTTGCAAAGGTATTTATCTTTGTGGCCAGTAGGAAATAATTTATGGTTATCGGGCACCTACCCCAATGTTATTGCCTTTGTAAGCATGTCTTCATACATGTTTCAAGACCACCGTGTAAGGAGGCTGCATCTTCACTGAGCTCCCTGGTTTATGTCAAATACCTGGCAAATCATCTTACTTGTGCAAAGATAGGGAGGGATCACTCCACTGAAGGTTGTGGGAAGCAGTAAGCACGGGAAGGAAGATCCTGTTGTTCTGTCTACCATTTTCCTAAAAACCAGCAGAGAAGCTGCTGGTGTAACAAAAAAAAGATCATTGTTACATTGTAGCAGCAGGATTAGGGAACTACAAGATTCAAAGAATAATTAGGAAGAGCCACAATTTATATTTGTATTGTAACTTACATTTTACAACGAACTTTAATTATTCATTGTCTCATTTGAACTCAACTCCCATCCCTCCTCCTCCCCGAGAGGTTGGCAGCCAAGGTACCACCACCCCTCTTCTGCAGTCCTTGAAGTTAATCACCTGTCTCATTCATAGAGCCAGGTCTGATGCCCAGGTGTTCCGCATCCAAATCCAGGGTTCTTCCCACAGCCCTGAAATTTTAATAATTGGCATGGCTTACAATGCCTTATATTCTGGATATTGAGTATCTATTGTACATGGAATGTGAACAGATGGCAGAAGGTACAGAAGAGCTGCCAGGAAGAGCAGTGGATGGGGAAGCCATCTGAGGAGGTGGACACACACAGAGCCCGGTGTTGGGAGATGGGGCCCTGTCTCATGCTATGGCCTGAATGTTTGTGTCCTCCCCAAATTCATATGTTGGAATCCTAAAGCCCAAGTTGATGATGGTATTAGGAGGTGGGACCTTTGGGGGTGATTAGGTCATGAGGGTGGAGCCCTCATGAATGGGATTAGTACCCTCGTAAAGGAGGCCCCACAGAGCTGCCTACCCTCTTCCACATTGTGAGGTGGCAACAAGGTGAATCGGGAAAAGGGTCCTCACCCAACCATGCTGGTGCCCTGATCTTGGACTTGTGGCCTCTAGAACTGTGAGAAATAAATGTTTGTTGTTTATAAGCCACCCAGTCTATGGTATTTTGTAGCAGCCAGAACAGACCAAGACACCCCATGTGGTCTCTCTCTGCCTGCGTGGGGGAAGTCATCCCAACACTCTTGGCTCTATTTCCTCGGGTGTGAGATTATCGAGGCTCTTTCATGTTCCACATTCTCAGGGACTCTAATGCCTGTTCATCCTGCTGAGGTGAAACAGCCTTACAGGAATTATTGGTCACTTTTCAGGTACCAGAACACCAGCATTAAACAAGTCACAATCTCTGTAAAGAATGATAAAAACATTTATCAGGGATATTGGTGTGTATTTATAGCCACGGCTTTGAAAATACAGTTTGCAGGGGTTGAAATTTCCATTTCACCTAAAGAAACTGCAAACTTCTAGTTATAAGATAAATAAAGTCAGGTTCTTTTTTTTTTAATATAAATTTATTTATTTATTTATTTTTGGCTGCGTTGGGTCTTTGTTGCTGTGCATGGGCTTTCTCTAGTTGCCGCGAGCGCGGACTACTCTTCCTTGCAGTGCCCGGGCTTTTCACTGCGGTGGCTTCTCTTGTTGTGGAGCACGGGCTCTCAGTGCACAGGCTTCAGTAGTTGTGGCTCGCGGGCTCTAGAGCACATGCTCAGTAGTTGTGGCTCGCGGGCTTAGTTGCTCCGCGGCATGTGGGATCTTCCCAGACCAGGGATCGAACCTGTGTCCCCTGCACTGGCAGGCAGATTCTTAACCACATGCTCAGTAGTTGTGGCTCACGGGCTTAGTTGCTCCGCGGCATGTGGGATCTTCCCAGACCAGGGATCGAACCTGTGTCCCCTGCACTGGCAGGCAGATTCTTAACCACTGTGCCACCAGGGAAGTCCCAAAAGTTCTTTTCACAAGAAAAAAATTCTGTAACTACGTATGGTGACAGATGTTAACTACACTTAATTTGTGGTGATTGTTTCGCAATATATATGAATATGGAATCATTATGTTGTACAACTGAAAATAATATAATGTTGTATGTCAAGTATACCTCAATTAAAAAACTCTAAAGACAAAAAAAAACAACTGTGGAACTATGAAATAGTTGAAAAATCACCACACATTTCTACCTTTAACTGTACTCATTTTTATCCCCTTTTCCTCCAAATACAGAGGGTCTGAAAAAGTAAAAGTTTAAGAGGATAAACACAAGAAATCATAGAGTTTTATCATACTTGTGGCTGGATTATTTTTAGGTTTTACGGTCTCTTTCCGTTTTGGTTCCAGCCTCATTTTCTTGGGCACTTTGCCTCACTGTTTTAGCATTATGTGTGTTAGTTTATACTAAATAAAGTTCCCTAAAGCACAGGGTCTCTGTCATTTAAATGATGTTGCATATCTCCCAGCATGGTTTAGGGCACATAAATTCATTTCTTTCACAAATTCCTCCAAGTCCTGCAGCCAGACCCAAACCACAAGAAGATACCTGGTTCTTTTCCCAGTGAACACTGCCCATCTTTAACTCTGAGTCACACTACAGCTTGGAAAACAACTGCACCTCGAATTTTCCGTCCTAACTAGGGGTTTTCAATGTGAAGCTTCATAAAGCAAGAGACCAGGTCCTGGAGTCAAGCAGACCTTGTTCCCAGGCTCCTACCTTCTGGCTAGTGGCCCATGGAGTGTTCTGACTCACGCCCCGAACACAGCTTAGCTAACACACATACTGTCTACACCAGGCACATCACAGCCTTCTTGCACTTAGGAAAGCTAAACAGCGCTTCAGCACTGCGCTTGGGGGCCGTTTTCAGCAGCAAAATCACCAACAAAAAGCACAGAACTGCAGAAAATGTGGCAATAAGCGGACTGTAAACTAGGGACACTTATTTACAGTCTGAGAGCTGAAACAAGAAGGCAAAGCATCGCCCAGTTCAGCCTTGGCTGGGAACACACGTGTTGGGCAACTCAGACTTTTCATTGCTCCGTGCTTGTCTGTGAATGATCTCGAAAGCCCAGTGAGGGGTGATTTGGGGGTTACAAATAAATTTTAGCCAACAGGCAGATTCATCAATATGGAATCCTCAAATGATGAGGATTAACTTATATTTGACTATGCTCTGAGGTTATTTATCTCTAGTGTATCTGTTTGCTGCAAATATAACTATGTGCTACTGTGCATATCTCCTAACTTTTGTGTGCGGTGATATCACTTTAGTTGCTTGAAACTGGCCACAGGGGAATATTTACACCGTGGATATGGACAAATGCTGCAAATCAGAGCTTGATTTGTTGATTGTACAGAGTTAAGAAAGCGATGGAGAAAAGTTAATAGTTCAGATTAAACTTAGAACTGTATCATGTCTGGAGCCATTACACTGCCAGTTAACACACACAAAAAATCGAGGAATTATTCTTACAGCGTTCAAAAACTATTATGATCCAGCAAAGAAGTCACTCCATGATTGATCAGTGAGCGAAGTTCTGACATGTATCTTCGTTGTTTCAGTTACATTAATTAATCATTAATGTAAAAAAAATCAACAAGTGTTTATGTCACAACTACATCCTTCTGTCAATTGCAACAGGTTGGCTCTGACTGAAATCAATGAAAGCATTCTGTGAGAACGAATTATCCAATGGAATTGACAGTTATGCATTTTATTATGATTTGTAATACATTTTTAACTTAAATGCATTCATTTCCAGAGAGCTGGCCGTGTAAGTGACACACCACTGATTCTAGCTGAGTGACCTCGATTACCTAATCCCCAGCCTCCGTGTAGTTAGGTGTAAAAAAATAAAATAAACCTCACAAGATTTTGAGAATTGAATGCATTATTGTTTCCAACATAATGTTTCCAGGTAGAGACTCAACAAACGTCAGCCCCATCTCCTCACTCACCTCACCAGGGGTTCAGAAGCAGCATCTGAGGCATCCCTGTACACACTCACCTGTCTTCCCAGACCTGGCCGCAGAGAGCTGTTTGACTAAAGTCTCCTTAAGAGGCAGGTGAAAACTCACCACTAGGTGGCATAAGCAAGGTGCTTTTGAAGGCTTTAGTTCTTCACACAATATAATTGATTCGGAACACGGAACACTGCGATGAAAAGATAAATACAATGTTTAAAGCCCACACAGTTAGGGTGCCTTTTCCAGGCAACTCTAGTGTGGTGACCAATCTTGGCTCCCCCAGCAAAAACATTAGCCTCTGAACCTCCTTTTGGACGAGCGTAAAACGAATGAGCTTCATCTTCGGCAGAACCAATTTCCCTTTGGTAAACCCACTGTCTTGTCTTTCTAGGGACATAGCGTCTCATGACCACTGCTGGCTGCTCTACACCTTCCATAATCCTGGTCGACCCAGGTATGTCCCACCTAATGAGAAGGAATCAGAAAAGCCGCCCCCCCCCTCCACCGTCTTCCTGCTCAATCTCCCATCATCAGTACTGACAGGTAACAGGTCACCTACAAGTCACACGTAACATGCATTGTAAACGAGGCTCTTCTGGAAACTAATGTTTTAAGGAGATTATGGCATTAGCAGCGCGGCAAAGGCAAAGGGGACCTTCTGGCATTCCCCCATCACCCATGTCTGACCTGGGTATGCTGGGAGAGGCCGCCTACGTTCTTACCTGGAATTTTAGTGGCATCCGCCAGGGTTCACCTGCCACCTATTGGTGAGAATGTTCACTCCCAAACAGTCACTCACTTGTTAAACCCCAGACTCCCATGCATTCATATGCTTCAACACTGTCAGGGACTCTCTCAACCATTTTAAAAGCAAAACACTAGACATCAGCATTTGAAAATTAAAATCGTAAAAATCAGCTTGACTCATTTTTCTGCCTGTGTGAAATTCATGAATAAAGATTTTATAACGAAGCTTATATAGCTTAATTTATTTCCACCAATCTGTGCTATATTCTGACGGCTCCAGTAATGATTTTGATTAATAGTTTCACACATCTGGGATGGTTCTGGTCATTTGAACGACATCTTTTTGAAGCTGGATCAACACTGAACATAAAAGAAAACATTCGTTTTTTGTAAAGTGTGGAAACACAATAAAATGTTACCTTGTATTCTTGAATGAAATTAAACAGCAAGGTGGATTTTTAGGATTTAACCATCATGTCAATTCCTAGGCATCTATGTGTTAGTCTTTTTTGTTTGTTTGTTTTTTATTGGAGTATAGTTGATTTACAACGTTGTGTTAGTTCTCCTGTAGAGCAAAGTGAATCAGTTATACGTACACATATATCCACTCTTTCTTAGATTCTTTTCCCATATAGGCCATTACAGATTATTGAGAAGAGTTCCCTGTGCTATACAGTAGGGCATTATTAGTTATCTATTTTATCTATAGCAGTGTGTATATGTCAATCCCAATCTCCCAATTTATCCCTCCCCCCACCATGTGTTAGTCTTTGAATATAAATCCAACAACTGGCCTTGCAGACTACCAAGGGATGAAGAGAGAATTCTTAATGGCAACTCTAAAACCAATTATGGCTCAGAATGAATGAAAAGGACCACAAGACAGGTTTTTGGTTTTTTTTAAGAGTTTATTCTGAGTTTTCATTTTTGGATAACCAAGCAGCTCTTTAAGAATGCACAGAAGAGTCATTCTGGCACTTTTGGATAGTACATAAGATTTGTTTAATAGTCACATTCAGTCTACTTGCTCAGCCCATACTCTTGTGTTTGGTAAGCAAGATCAGCCCATAGGATTCCAGAGTTAATACATAACCATATATACAAACAGCCAATAAAACCATAATGGTGCCTAGTGGCCAAAAGGATGGCGGAGGGAAGGGGATCGCTAAAGTGTCCTCTAGGCTAGCTTAGCTAAACAGAATCCACGTCACATGTGAGAACGACAGAATACACTGAGCTGAAGTGAGAATTCGGAGCACGAATGGGCACTTGGCGGCATGCAGTTGAAAGAAAGGGGGGATCATTTCATAACTTTATAAAATCCAGGCAGTTCAATTAAAGAAGTTAAGAAAAACAAACGAAAAAAAGCAAAGTAAGGGACTGTCTGTTGTCACTGTAAAAAAGGCACTTGGAGTTAATGGGACCAGAAGTGAAGGACTGGCAGCTGATAAAAACTTCAGTACGATTTCATTAAGAGGCTTGGATGTTCAGAGGTGACACTCAGAAGTTCCTGAAAGGAGATACCGAAATAAACCACCAAGAAGCAGACCAGGTGAAAACGAAGGAATAAATTCCTTACAACCAAATTGTGTGTGTGTGTGTATGTGTGTGTGTGTGTTTAACAAAAGCAAATCGGAAACGAAACCTAGCCAAAGCAACAATCTAAGCAAAGTAAGACCACGAAGCAGCGATGCATAGTTTTCCTTTGAGATAATGCATACCTCCAGACACTAAGTGCCAAGCTAATTTCTCAATAATAACTTCACAGGAGCATTATTGTGATAGAATGGATTCAAGCAATGCAAAAAGAGTCTCATCTGTTCCCATAATCTGCGGGAGAACTGAGGTTATCATCAGAACTCAGCGACATCACGTGAGGTTTTTTGGTGTCCTCGGGGGTGGACACATCAAGTACGGGGAACGACGCGTACATTCTGACACTCCGTTCGGCCATCTCCCTGGAGGCGACGCATTCTTTCTTCTGAGTAAGAACTTTACTTCCAAACACTTTGACAGTAACTGCAGAAAAATGTCCACTTCCCACGGCGGACGTGGTTCCACTTCCTCCGCAAACAGGTCAGCGCTTCCGTAAGAAAGAATTTTTGGCAACTGGATTCTAGTCCCCCTGTTGGGCGGCTCGGGGCCGCTCATTTGATGTTGAACGCCATCAGGGGTCGCTCCTCCCGTTTCTGCCACGGGCTCTTCTTGCCTTCGCCCTGGTCGTCCTCATCATCTTCGTCGTCGTCGTCCTCCTGAGCGGATCGCCTCTTGTCGGGACTGGCCGATGGCGCCGGGGGTACGTCGGAGGTTCGTTTCGTCGTCTCCTCCTGCAGGCTGGGCAGCTGGCCGCCGCTTCTCCGGCTGGAGCTGTCCAGCAGGCACCGCAGGGCACTGTCCTCGGGCGTCCCGACCGCGGTGCCGCCCTCGCTGCCGCTCTGGTCCATGTCGTCCAGGTACACGAGCTGCGTGTAGGCCGAGCTGTCCGCGGCCCGCGGCTCTTTCTGCGCATGCTCCTGGACTGGTGGGCGGTTCTGTGGCAGAGACAAGGGGTCTCCTCTTCCCTTTCGAGCAGATTTGGGTTCATTCATATCCACGCCAGAATCCAAACTGGCATCATTGCTCCCGTTCCTCCCAGCTCTTTGGAGATCAATGTAGGAATGTCTGACGTGTGCATTGGACCGGCCGTCCAGGGACACGAACCAGGCCCGGGGGTGGGGAAGGGGCTTCCCACCCCCAAGTTCCAACAGCGCCTTTTCGGTCAGTAGCTGAACCTCGCTGTTCATCTGAGCCAAGGCCGCGTCGTTCAGGGATGCTGGGATGGAGAGGGACTCGGACATGGACGCATTCTGCGGGGTCCACTCCCGGGTGCCCGCGTCCTGTAGGTGCTGCTGCGAGATGGCCTGGCAAGATAAGGGCTGGGCCTGGATCTGTGAGGAGGCGTGTGGGAAGATCCCCGCGTGAGGGCTGGAGAGCTCGGCCTGCAGTCTCTCGATCTCGAGCTGCTGGTCGGCTGGGACAACCAGGGGCTGGCCCACATACGAATGGTCCCCTGGGAGTTTCATGTAATGAGCCGGGATGACCAAGGCGGGTAATACTTTCCTGTAAACGCTGTCATTGACCTGATCCACGGAACTACAGCAGATCAGCTGGCCGGGCCGCGGGAAAGAGGTAGGTCTCTCCAGGTGGTCTACTGATCGCGACATCATACATTCAGTAGGTCTGCGTTCCATCAGCTGGTCTTTCTCCGGAGATGAAGGTGCGGGGTACATGTGTTCCTGAATGGTGAGCTTACTTCCTGTGGAAATGTGGGTCACGGAGGCCTGCCCGTCTCTGTCTTGCTTTTCAAATAAAGGCTGCGAGAGCATGGCATTGTAATTCCTCCTGTAGTCACTGCTGCCGGGGGACTCATAGCCTTCCCTTTCCACAGATTTCCTGGCCTTTAAGGGGAAAATCTCCACCGACTTACAGTAGTCTTTTCCCAACGTCCCACTTGGTGTCAGGTTGTCAAAGGAGATTTGGCTTTTATCCTCCTCCTTGTGAGACAGGAGTTCCTCCCGAGAGCTGAACTCCTGCGAGGTGCTGTAGGAGAGCTTCAGCATGGGCGTGTGCATGTCCACCTCCCCGCTGGAAGACATCATCTCTAAATGGACTCCGCTCATCAGCTCCTTTGAGCCTGGGGCGTCGGGGGGGCGGCCCTGGCTGGTGACGGAGAGCGGGCCAGGGAATTCTGATTCCCGCCGAGAAAACAGCAGGTTGATGTGTGACATGGAAGTTGACTGATCCCTTTTGGAACTCTCCAGGGTGGCAGGAAGTTGCAGTTTTCTATGGTGCTGGCGGGGTTTCAAGCACTTCCGCCTGCGATCAAAGATACAAACCCCAAGATTAAAGATTCTCAGAACAGTGAAGGTTCAAGTCGAAACCTAATTCTCAATTCCCACAGGAAGAAACAAGACAACACAATGAATTGGCAGCCAGAAGCCTTCTCACCCCGCACCCTCAGCCCTAGTTTGATTCTGAGGGTCGCAATGTGCAGATTTTACCCCAAGTACATCCAAGTTATCCATTCAAAAGCAGAGTCGACGATAAACATTCTTGCAAGTCGATCAGATGAGGCATCAAAATAAGAATAGTTCTGCTGTGTCCTTGAGAATATCATCTCTTCATTACCATTTAGGACTATTCTGAATGAATAATGACAACTTATTTTTTTGTGACCGCCCTTCTAAGAAACATTTTACACAGTGTGCCTCCCACTTTGTTTGCAACTTACGTGACAGATGTTCAGTTCTTAGGTACTTTTTCATGAGAAAAAAAGGACCTTGACTCAGAAAAGGACCTCGATATCAATGCTTGCGCAAGAAATTCCAAATTAAAAGACAGTGCCTCAATGGTAAAACTTTACCTGCAATAATATAAAAGGAGACACAGCAAAACCAAAAGAATGAAAGCCATTCCTCCCAAGATGGCCAAAAGAAACACCGTGTGATACGTGGCGATGTCCTGTGTGACAACGGGACCTAAAAAGTCAGAAAAGGGCATTTGAGATTTGTGAAAACCTTTAAATAAAAAAAGGGGAAATGAACTGACAGCGTGATGTTTTTCTTGCTCTTATTGGCTGGGGTGTGGAGCGGCGGCCATATGCAAACACCCTTTAGATGCAGCATCATCGTAACTTCCCTCAGTGAAAAGGGATTACCCAAACCATCACTAGAGCACTCTGAATACTCAAATTCTATGTGCAGTGTCCAGGGTCCGTCCTTAGCATTGGGTACCATTTTCATCATTCTAAATATGTGATCTTTTAATAAAAGAAAACTAGATGCATGATCATATAATGAGGGGGACTCATCCATTCAGAGACATGGCCTGAAGACCTGGGGATTTTATGATACTGCAGAAGAAAAAAAAAAAAGTCATGAAATTTGATTCTCACTTTCCCTGGGCAATGATTGCTGTGTAATCATTGGCCTAAACCCTTGGCCTAAATGAATCAGTTGAAATGTATGAAATAAATTTCTATGACTTAAAAAAAAATAATCCACAGCTTATTACAGGGGTATCAAGGGTTTCTAAAATGCCTCCCGTTTTAAAAAAATAACATCTTTCTCTCTAGTATCTGTTCAAAATGGCTAACCTGACGTGGCAACAGACCTTTCCAGAACTTACAGACAAGGTGATCAGAGGTAAACATATTTTCTTTTTAATCTACATTAAAATCCATTAGAATCCATTAAATTAAATTGGGATTTAATTTACATTAGAATCCCAAGAGGTAGTTTAACTTACTCCTTAGGTTCAATAGTAGTAAGGATCTATCTTAATGTTGCTAACAATGGATTGACAGCAATAACGAAAACCTCCCCAAATTACAATATTGGGGCACCTATTGGTGTCCAGGTATCTTGGCAGTGCTCCAAAAGATGGGAAGGAAGGAATGTGGTTATATCGTACATTACGTCAGAGGAGCATGGTTATGATTACTAAACACCATAAACACCCATTTATTGATTGATTTTTTATATTCTAAGGGACAGATTTCTTCAAAAATCTCTTAAAAGCTAGATAAATCCAAGGAGACTTGTGGATTTTTGAAAATAGTGACATTACTTAAGTTCAAAAGATGACATCATTCTCTCCCAATTACAAATCATTTCAACGGGGTGAGGGTGAATATTTAGAAAAGTTGGAAAAATTACTGACAACTATCTACCGCCTTAATTGTTCAGAGAAACTTTTCTTTTTCTTTTTTATGACACAGAGACAACCCCACAGACATAGGTAATGCCTTGGCAGGGGTCACCAAGAAATCTGGGGTACACATAAAAATTATTTCCAAATAAATGAAGCTTGGTCCTTTTAAGTACTTAAAATGCTATTATTTTAACTTCTGCCAGTGGAAATCTTGATAAACTTCACAGTCATACTTCATTTCCTTCTTAACCAGAGAATGAAAGAGAAAACTCTATTTTCTTCTTGGTTTTGGGCTCACGAAAGCACAGCATCACTGTAATTTGTTTTAATGTAAGTGACGGCTGTGTGGTTACCAATATACACATTTCTACGTTAAATGCCGTCAGGGCTGTACTATATGTGCTTTTTATGGCTTTTTGTCTCTTCCTTCACTGCTCTCAGGAATCTTGCGTTGACCTACATCTAGCAGTTCTTCCCCTCTTTACAAAAGTATCTATTAATCTGTCGCATGATAGGAACACCGATCGCCATGGTTCTTTGAAATAGATCTAAAATAAAAGTTAACTTTAATGCGCGGGCTTTGTGGTCTCTACTTTGGTACTTAAGGACTTTTTTTCTTTCTTACCTTACTCATAATCATATTCTAGATATTTCAGATTTGGAGACTGAGGCATTTCTGTAGCTGGTTCATGCCTACGTGGCTACAAGAACCATACAGTAAAGGGAAACGCATACTCTTATAACCCAGATGTGAAGTGTACATTTTCCCAGGATTGGACTATAAAGTAAATATAACTGATTTTTCAACACCCATCTAGGGTTGGCCTCCATCAAATTAGTTACTTTGGGAAGTCTAAGTGTTCATCCCAGTGATGATTCCATTGGTAAAGTATTTTGGACTCCCATTTTGGAACTGCCTTCATGGTTAATTGACGAGACAACTTTTAATCATAGCACATTTTGACCTAGCTCAATTACCGACTTTATTCACCAGCCTTGGAGGTGGGTGACTTTTAGATGTGTCTAAGAAAAATCAAAGGGACCCTCTGGGCAAAAAGATTGGCCACCTATGAAGAGTTTCGCTAATGATGACAGTCCAGGGGAAAAAGGTTCTAAAGGCATTTTGAGTACTGGAAGCCATCCACTGGAAAGACTTCTCCTAAGGTGACTATTTTGAAAAAAGCAATTCTAGAATACTCCTAGGGATAAATCAGGGTGGTTCGGTTAAAAAAACCCCAAACTTTTAGTCAAAATATTTGTGAAATTAAACTTCAGTGAAAAAATATGAGTGAATTCATATATCCTAAGTGGAGATGAATATTCTTTTAGATATAAAACAACAGGTTTGCTTTTAAGCCTTTCAGAAATGCCCGATCAAGGTTTTTGCCCCAAGAAACCTCCAACGGTGACTTTCTGCTGGTCCCTCTGGTGAGATTGCCTTATACTACGTGTTCTCTTGCACCAGGCCACAGCTGTTTCAGAAATTAGGGAGGAGGTCTGACCCGCCTCTGTGGGCTTTAGATTGAGAATTCCCTACGGCAGCTGTCTGAGCAAAACAGAGATTCAAGACAAGGCTATTTTCTATGCATTATTCTTATCCTGGATGGGAGAGTTCCAACCAAAACTCCCCCAACCCCCAGGAAAAACCTTTGACTCATCATTTGCTTTTTCACACTTTCAACCATATTTAAGGAAGATGTGATCTCCCTGCTGACATCGCTTTCAAAAGCACACTTAGCCTGAACCCTCAAAGGAATCGGTTCCCATCACTGCAGATTTCAGGGGTCCTGTTACCTGGGTTGGGAGGAGACATGGCTGCCACCCAGTACCCCAACTGAGGGGCGATGTATGTCCACGTCAGCTGGCTGCCTTCCTGGTGCACGAGGCCGAGACCACTCTTCAGCCACGTTCCTGTGGGATGCAGAAAAAACTTCAGCCACATGCACGCTAAACTATTTAAGGCTTAAGCCCATTGTACAAGTCACCTTCAGTGTCGTGTTTAGAACCCATCAGAGAGCCAAAAGGGTCCAGCTCTCACGGAGGGACTGCATTTCGCTTTCAGGAGAGTCGAACTTGTTTTTCTTCCTGATTAAATGACTTTCAGCCACTTTATCACACGTCCCTGCTTCCAAACGCAGATAATTTTAGCAGAAGCTTTTGGAGTTTACTCCTCCACCATCATGTCCCATCTCCTCCGGAAGCCTTAAGGGTTTAGAAGCAGAATAAAGGTAGCATGAAAAGGGCTGGTGGGACGGGAAAGAAGAGGGGAAACTCCAGCTCTGTTTATAGTCTTCAACCTCAAGCAAATAAACGGATTTCCTCTCTGGAATCGCAGACCGGTGACATCAGATTTGCTTGGGGAAGTTTGTTTGTTTTTTTTTTTAAACATCTTTATTGGAGTATAACTGCTTTACAATGGTGTGTTAGTTTCTGCCTTATAACAAAGTGAATCAGCTATACATATACATATATCCCCATATCCCCTCCCTCTTGCGTCTCCCTCCCACCATCCCTATCCCACCCCTCTAGGTGGTCACAAAGCACCGAGCTGATCTCCCTGTGCTATGCGGCTGCTTCCCACTAGCTGCCTATTTACATTTGGTAGTGTATATATGTCCATGCCACTCTCTCACTTCGTCCCAGCTTACCCTTCCCCTTCCCCGTGTCCTCAAGTCCATTCTCTATGTCTGCGTCTTTATTCCTGTCCTGCCCCTAGGTTCTTCAGAACCATTTTTTTTTTTTTTTTTTTTAGATTCCATATATGTTTCGGGAAGTTTTAAAAAAGTATATAGATTCCTTGGTCCCATCTTTGCAAATTCTAACACATAAGACTGGCTTAGGTGAGTATTTTAAGAAGCTTCTAGTTGGTTCTGATGCTGGGAAACATGGAGTATGTCCAGGTCAGGGCTGTCTTCAGTCACTACTGTAACTAGTATCTCACAGTAGTGAGCACCTCTGTGTGCTGGCCCGTCGCAGCAATGTGCTTTCTATACAAGCTATCTACGGTTCTCACAGCGACCCTACAGAGGAGGACTTATTTTCCCCTTTCAGACACTGGACACTGGTGAGACATGGAACTCTTCCGAGGCCTCCCAGGGGTAGAGGGCAGAGCAGGGGCAGACTAGGTCTCTGCCTGTCTGGCCTCAAGGCCGGTGCTATTTTTTCCATTCTGCCCTGCCGCATCTCCTACAAAACCTGCCAGCGTTTGAGAACTTTTTTACTTTGTAAGGTTTCCAGGAGCCCGTCGCCCAAGGCTGCCTGGCTGTCACCTGTCTCACCTGCAGAGAACCTTGCTTTGAGAGCCGGGGAGCAAGGGAGATTGCTGGCTAGGTCCCCACCAGCCCAGAGACACGGGTCACTCACACAGGGCTCCTCCTACATCACCCACGCCCCCTGAAATGGCTGCATGTGGAATCCTGTCCCCTCCGGGACTAAATGCGCCAGCTGCGCACCAAATATTCCACCTTCCAGTCTCCAAATCCCTGCCTTTCCTATAGGTATACACGTCACCGAGGTGGTAAGAGCAGTTTTCTTTCCCTCCTGAGAAAAGAAGCAATACCTGGCAGACTTCCTAGGGCCTATCAGTTGCCATAGCAACATTCAGATGTACGGGGTGGAAAGGTGCCCCAGCAACGCTTCCCATAGCCCTCCCCTCCCCCTCCTCCTCCTCCTCCTCCTCCTCCTCCTCCTCGAAGACAGAAGGTGAACAAAGAAGGAAGATGGGAAGAGGCCAGGCGTCAGCGGGTGCCCTGCTAGTCTGACTGCCCCCTGCAACAGGCTGAATCATGGCCCCGGCGGATTTCAAGTCAAGTGAGATGAGAATATACGCTGGAAGGTTTCCAAAGTGAGGATAAGGATGCTCACTTCAGATTCACGTGCTGAAGAGCATCAAACCAGAGGTGGTCCAGCCACTCCGGGCATCACTCACTCCACAGGGCTGCTGAGAACATGGAAACAAGGAGCATGTGACACAGGCGGCTACAGCGGCGTCGGGTCAGAAAGCTTGCCTGAAGGCAGAGAACGGATTGTTTGCTTGCCACCACTTCCGGTTTCCCCCTCGGGGGCCCCATGCTGTTTAGCTCGTGACTTACACACCCGACCCCACTCCCACACGCTCTCCCACAGGAGTGGCCCTGCCAGGATCTCCTATCAGCCAGGAAGCCGCCTGCACTCTGGTTTGCAGTTTCCCTCTTGAGTCACTGCTCTTCAAGTGGAGCGGATTAGGTTAGGCTAAAGGCAACCAGAGGAAAACAGCTGGAGGCTCACAGCCCTGAGAGCTCACTCAAGGGCGAACCACCTACCTGGATGGCTAAGTCGCCTTGGCTTTCTACGACACAGCCATCTGGAAATGAGCTTTTAAAACACCTCCCAGTTACACCGGGAACAAGCCTAAAGGGTGGACGGACACACACACCCCACCCCCCGCACACAGCTAACAGGCCCCCAAGTCCAGCCTGTGATGTTTGTGGGAGCCAGAACAGCCAGGAAAAGGCACAATACAAGCTGCTTTGGGAGCTCAGTAAGAACGAGTGCCTCTTGCGGTGGGCAGAGAAGGCTGGGACAAGCTGGGCTCCGGTGAACAGGCAGGACTGTTACTGGGGTGGAGGGTGGCCAGGAGCAGAGGGAAAAAAGAGGGAACAGCATGCACAGAGGCACGGTAAGTTACTGGCCCGGGGAACGGGAGGGAGGGAGACTGGGGAGGGCTGGGAGGGCTTCCGGCGCCATTAGCAATGGAAGGCCACCTGCCTGCCCCGCTCCAGTTCTTCCCAGGTTGGTCCTCCCAACACACACTTTTACCAGAGTCTGTGACTTTGCCCTCAACTGTTGTTCCAACCTCACATGCTTTTCCTCTCTTCCAAAAATCTACCCATCCTTTAAGATTCAAGTCACATCCTGTGTCCATCCTGAGTCCCTCCTGCGCGCAGGGACCTTCCAGGTCTCGGCGACCCCAGGGCACGTGTTACAACATCTCCCATTTTCCAAAGCATACCTCGCCGAAGTTGCTAACCCTCATCCTATGTTCACTTTGTCTTCTCAACACCCAGAAACATCCCTGGCGTGGGAACGTGACAGTACTTGAGGGTGAAAGCCAGACGTGCAAACTCCCCACTCCCCCTCAAATAATATCAGATGACCTCCTGTGCAAAGGTGGGTGTGGCTGGTAGGAAATGCAGTTAAGCTTGGGATTCTGCTCTTTCAGACCAGAGGGAACAAAGCCAGCTGGGAAAGAGGCACTTATTTCAGCCTAAGTTTTCTGTGAAACATACATGTGTCCAATGAATAAAGGGCAGCGCTGTCTTGCGATTCAGCAATCACGTTGTTATTGGCAAAAGCCATTTCCAAGCTTTCTGTGTAGGAAATTAGCTACAGGGAACACAAGAATTAATGAATTGTGTACTAGAAACATATGCTTCTCATTACTGAAATCCTGATGCTGTGGTGTGAGGCTGTTTTCCCACCTGAGGAACCTCCGCACACGTAAGAGATTCTTGGGCTCATGGCTGGACAGCCAGTGCCGGGAATGGTCACTGGTGACCGGACAGCCAGACAAACAGACCTCTGGAGAGTCTC
>NW_006787833.1:2358682-2360111 GCF_000442215.2 Lipotes vexillifer | reverse complement strand
TCAGCAGGTTATGACCGCCAGACCCGCGGACAGGGTACCAAGAGCGGGTACCTCCCATCTCTGTGGGAGCCTCGGCGCTGGTCAGACAGATCACGGGAAGACCCGGGTTGCTCCTGCTTAGAAAATTCCAAGTGCAAGGCCACTGGCTTGTTCCCCTCCCTCCCGGGTGGGGCCAGCCTCTGAACACCCCTGGGTCATCACAGCTGCTGGCAGGGCTGCCCGGGTCAATAAGCTTGTCTCCCCTGTGGTCCGGACATTAGGGCAGCTGCTGAGGTCATAACAGCATAACGGGGCTTCCTGCCGAGTCCCCCGGGCTCTTCGCAAGCGGGCCGTCCAGGCAGGTCTCAAGGTGGGTCACCTGGTGAAGGTGTGCAGGTAGGAGGAGGGCGCCATGCTTCCTTGTGCTCCACAACGCCAGCCCAGCCAGGCTGCCACCTTCATGCACGGCGGCCACTGCCCAGGGAGAGCGGCTGGCTGTGAAGCGGGTGTGCCAGGAGCAGGCGGGCTGGCGGCCGCGTGCGTCTCTGTGCTGACGGAGCCCCGTACCGCGTCCATTACTGGGACTCTACGTGTGTGAAGGTGGGAGAGCGATCCCTCTAGCATCACCGAGGGATGAAATTCCGCAGTACTGAAATTTCTAGATCATCAGCTTTCAAAGCATTTGAACTCTTTCTTTTTAATGGAAGCTTTGTATTAAGAATATTAAGAAATTAATATATAAAACGGATAAAAGACAGGCTTCTTGGGACTTCCCTGGTGGTGCAGTGGTTGGGAATCCGCCTGCCAATGCAGGGGACACGGGTTCGAGCCCTGGTCCGGGAAGATCCCACATGCCACGGAGCAACTAAGCCCGTGAGCCACAACTACTGAGCCTGTGCTCTAGAGCCCATGCTCCTCAACAAGAGAAGCCACCGCAATGAGAAGTCCGCGCACTGCAACAAGGAGTAATCCCCTGCTGGCTGCAACTAGAGAAAGCCCGCACGCGGCAATGAAGACCCAATACAGCCAAAAATAAACAAATAAATTTATTTTTAAAAAATTAAAAAAAAAAAAAGACAAGCTTCTCTGCAAACAAGTGACAAGAAACCTCCGCCCCCCACCCCCGCCCGGCACAACCCCCAAGACATCTCCTGAACACGGTTTGGAAGCTATTCTACAGAACTTGGGTCTTATTTGCCAAAGTTTGAAAAGGCAACTTTCTGTAATTCTAAAAAGTATCATTTACTCCTGCCTTATAAAGTTGAATATAATTTTGATGTTTTTCATGATAATACAGGGTCATGATTATGATCAACTGATGCTGGTCCTAAAATACTGATGTCCTTAGGTCCCTACTGAGGAACGAAGTTGTTTGCTCTTATGCTAAATACTCCCACCCACAGCTGTGCTTTTTTCCTCGCTCCTCCCCCCCTCTTCCCCTCCTCCCCCC
>NW_006787833.1:2357790-2358052 GCF_000442215.2 Lipotes vexillifer | reverse complement strand
CCCCTCCTCCCCTCCCCCACCCTTCCTACACACTGTTATCAGAGGTTCTGTTATCAGCTCTGCTTCCTCACGACCAACAACCCCCAACTCCCCACCAGGGGCATCTACTACTGGGGACTAGATAACCCACCTGCAAAGACTGCATCTAGAATAAACTCCACAGGCAGCCACATGAGAGACATATCCAGACGTGGAACAGAGATATGCTAAATCCAAGTTTCTTCAACACACATCCTCAGATAGGTTTTTTTTTTTTTTTTTG
>NW_006787833.1:2349338-2357558 GCF_000442215.2 Lipotes vexillifer | reverse complement strand
CGGGCCTCTCACTGTTGTGGCCTCTCCCATTGCGGAGCACAGGCTCCGGACGCGCAGGCTCAGCGGCCATGGCTCACGGGCCCAGCCGCTCCGCGGCATGTGGGATCTTCCCGGACCGGGACACGAACCTGCGTCCCCTGCATCGGCAGGCGGACTCTCAACCACTGCGCCACCAGAGAAGCCCTCCTCAGGTAGGTTTTTGTCTGAATTCTTATTCTCTAGAGTGAAACCCTGCACAATGGAAAGATTTTTCAAGGAGAAATACTTTGTTGAAAAACCGTCCTCATCTTTTCATTTTTTTAATTATTTTTTAAAAGATTTATTACTCATTTAGTTTATTTATTTTTGGCTGTCTTGGGTCTTAGTTGCAGCACGTGAGATCTTTGTTGAGGCATGCAGGATCTTTTGCTGCGGTGCAGGATTCTCTGTAGTTGTGGCGTACAGGTTTTCTCTTCTCTAGCTGTGGTGCGCAGGCTCCAAGGCGCGTGGGCTCTGTAGTTGCGGCATGTAGGCTCTCTAGTTGAGGCTCTTGAGCTTAGTAGTTGTGGCATGTGGGCTTAGTTGCCACACGGCATGTGGGATCTTAGTTCCCTAACCAGGGATCGAACCCGCGTCCCCTGCATTGTAAGGCGGATTCTCTACCACTGGACCACTAGGGAAGCCCCTGTCCTCATCTTTTGAAAGCGTGTTAGTTATGTATTCTGCTGGCAAGGTTCGTTGTGTGTATAAAGCACCACAAGATTTTAACTTGGAAGCTACATTTAACTGCAATGATTATTACACACAATAATTGACAGGCTGAAAAAGACACGCCTTATGCTTGTCTGTAAGATCTGATGGAGTCTCTTAGCGATCACCAAGGGTGCCGTTTTCTTGCTTGGTTACCAAGCAGGAATGAAAGCAGCTTTTATTTGCAAAATATAAAGAACATTGAGTTCAAAATTTAAACAAATGTCTATTGAAAGGGAAAAGAACTCTAAAATATGAAAAAGGGCCAAAAATATAATGTCTACTTAGAATACGACTGATACAGTTCAGATTTGCCTTGCTTTTTCTGCCTGGCTCACTTATTCTGCCCAGAAGCCCCTATTTTATCAGCTGCATGAGCTCATCTCAGCATTTGGTAACAAGAAGAAAAACCCTGTTAGGATGAGCACTACTGATTTTGAAAAGGAAACTGTAAGTGAAAACCTGCCCTTTTAACAGATTACACATTGAAGCTGGCATCTTGCACCTTCGCCAATATACAGAGAAAGAAGTCATTGCTCTTATACCGGGACTTGTGACCATGTCACACCTCAGGACACCGGGCAGATAAAAGTCCAGTACGATCAAGGGCCGAATGAATGCATGGACGACTTGTCCGGCCTAAGATAACCCCACATGTGAATCCCAGCTTTGCCACTTTCCAGCTGTGTGACCCAAGGACACGCAGAGGACGGCCCAGCTGGGGGATGGCTGCTTCACACTTCCTTTGTCACATAAATAAATGGTCTCATCATTTAAGCACTTGTAGTTGGGGATTCTACTACCCTGTGCAGCTAACATATCCTAACTGATGTATTTTTCCTGAAAGAGGCTGCAGTGAGTTCTACTAGGTCTGTACGCTGGGACATGAAGAAATGCCACAGTCATGCAGAAAACCCATCTCAAAAAAGTTCTATCGATTAAAAGGTGACTATTCACTCTGTGAAATAGAACCATTTCTATTCCTACGACTCAATTGTTCACTGTGAACTATTTGGGAATGTTGATGGCGAGAGGTGAGACATATATGCGTGACACATGCATGAATTTGGACAGTAGGAACCTCTGCTGTCCTGCCCTTCAGCTGTTGGTTTTGGCCAATGACTGTCTCCTCGCTTGGGCTGTGGTGACTCTTGCTGAATAATCAGGATGGCGTGGGCATTAGCTCATTTGAGGGCAGTCCTCTTAAGAGGTATGTACCGCTCAGATCCACAGTGAATAGTTATTATTGCTACTTATAATCATAGGGGTTCCCCAGCTTCTGGAATATGCTGGATTTCTCTAGAAACCAGCACAGACTTATTTCCCAGGATTTCCATCTGCATTATCTTAAGCTATAACCTCTACTATATTTTTCTACCAGATGTACGATTAGCAGTGTCAAGGTCTGAGCCTCTTTTATCACATGCTTTAACAAAACTTTAGTGGGACGAGATCACCCAGAAAATCAGAAAAGTCCATCAGCCCTTAAGTCACATTAATCAGTAGAGCAGAAACAGGGACAGTGTCTATTTTTATGACATTGTGGAGTAGCCTTCTTTTTTTCCCAAATTAAAGTCTATGCCTTTGATTGGCTATGTTCCCGTTTTTGGAATTATTTTTACAGGAAGTCTGTGAGGAGGATACATTCCTTGTTAATTACACTGCAAAGTGTTTACCTGGTGGTCAATTACCTAACCATGCTTGTTGAAAGCAATGGAACTGAAGAGTGAAAGTCCTGTATAGATGGTTGCATTCCTGTAGCTCGGGGCAAGTACATTTCAGGACCCGTTTAAACAAGAATAAAATTAAGGGCAACTCACTACAACCAATGACCTTCTGTTCAAAGCATAAAATCACAGCTACAATCAATTATTAGAAATTAAAACAAGAAATGCATCTGTATTCAGCTACAACATGTTACCTGGGTATTTTTAGGGTAAAATTTGAGGAATGGATTCCTCAAAATAAATTTAATCTAAGTGACTGATTTTTTTTTTTCCCTTTCAGCTTTAGCTGAGCGATCACAAGACTTACTGAAACAAATTTTAGGAGAGAGCAGTAATGGGAAACCATAACACTTCTGGCAGAGCTAGAGAAAGCTTATGCCTTAAATAGGTAACCAGAAGTATCAGCATGCTTAATAGCATTAATAAAATTTAGTGAGAGAATTTTGAATTTACGATAGGTATATATAAATTTCCCGAAAGCAGCATCAGAGTACTGGCTAATTAAGCCCATATGGAGAGAAATTTTGTTCATTACCCACTAAATCCAACATCCATCCTGCAATTACATGTCAGATGGGACTGGGTGGGGGACCCAGACCAGGATTCTGGGAGGCACAGCCACAAATCCCCAGCATTTAGAAAACTCGCTCAAAACGAAGGGTGGCGACAGAGAAGGCGACAAACATCTGGACAGATGCGGTAAGATGCTCTCAACCAGTGCTTGTTCAAGAGCTTGTTACAGTGGAGATCTTATTAAAATGCACATTCTGATTCAGTGGGTCTGGAGCAAAGGGTGAGATTCTGCAGTTCGAACAATCTCCCCGTCCACAGACCACTCTGAGTAGCAAAGCTCTAGATGGTTTGCACTTTGGTGGGGTGTGGCGACCCTTTCAGAAAACCCTAAGACCATTTCCCACAATGTTGCTGGGGTACACCGACTGGGTGTACTTGAAGCAACTTCAGAAATATTTCTAATATATTCCAGAAATAATCTAGTCATTTGTCAGATTACCGACGGGGAGCTGACAAACACTTATCTGAGTTTGTTCCAGAGGCTTGAAGGGGCAGTGCCTCTCAGTGAACTGGCTGCTGCGGTTGTGGACAAACTGGTTCCAATCTTAAGACCTTTGCGTTGACCATTTTTTTTCTGCCCAGAATGTGCTGCCCCCAAGACATTCCCATGTTAGACTCAGAGGTATCTTTGGGATCTCAGCTCAAATATCACTCCTCCATAGGCTCTGACCAGCCAACCATTCTCCCCGACATCACCCTGCTTACCTGTCTTACAGCACTCATGCCAATGAAGTAATAAACTGGTGCATTGTCTGTCTCCTCCATTTAGAACAAAGACTTCATAATTACAGGGACCTTCCCTGACTTGTTTTGTCATTGCTTTATCCCAAAAGCCTAGGACAGAGTAAAATCTGGCACAAAGAAGATGCTTACGACCTATCTGCTGTAATGAACCAATTGTTTAACTTTTAAAAAGAGAGGCCAATCCCTGGTGGCGCAGTGGTTGAGAGTCTGCCTGCCGATGCAGGGGACGCGGGTTCGTGCCCTGGTCCGGGAAGATCCCATGTGCCGCGGAGCGGCTGGGCCCATGGGCCACGGCCACTGAGCCTGCGCATCCAGAGCCTGTGCTCTGCAGTGGGAGAGGCCACAACAGTGAGAGGCCCGTGTACCGCAGAAAAAAAAAAAAGAGAAGCCAAGAACAGAATTCCTCAGGAAATCTTTCAATATTTAAATGTTGACAGTAAATTAAAACACAACAAACAAATAAATGCCCCTAAATCAACTGTATGGGCCAAACAAAACATCTGGGAATGGATTGTTGTTTTGTATCCCCAGATCCAGTCCATCATTCTATTAAGCCACATTAAGTCTTGGCATAGAAGCAGGAAGGTACCAAAATCAGAGATTCTAGAACAGGAAGAGGATTTGAAGTCTGAAGGAAATCATGTTTTGCGTCTCCCCTTCTCCATTCCCAGCATACTGTACATGTGTGCCAGGTGCTTCCCTGTGCTGAATTTCGGCTTCTTTCTGATTAAGAAAGAATGTAGTCCCCCACCCTCTAGGGCTGCTTTGAGCATAGTGGTGAAAAATGTTGGTTTATGGTCATACCTGTTTTGCTAATGAATAAGCTCAGCTGAGAATGGGTAGACAAAAAAATGCTTTCCCCAAACGGTCCTATTTTTCTTCCCCTTCAATATAGGCATATTTCAGACTGCCCACCGTGTGAAATGGCGGGGCTGCCGTGTACAACTCCACTACGGGTCATAATGAGAGCCAGCAAGCACGCTTCTGCAGAAATCTCTAATGCAGCATTCTATGTGGGCTGGGTTGGTTCGATGTGTGTGTTCTGTGTATGCATGTGCATGTGTGTTTATGCAAATAATTTTAAAGGGGTGATTCAAGAGAAGGGGTAAAAAGAACCACGATATTAAGAACTTAATACATGCCTGGCAGTGCGCTAGGTGCTTTATGTACATTATCTCAAGTCAAATTAAAAGGCAACACCTATTCCGAACTTTGAGTCATTTAGAAATAGGGAGACAGCAATGACATTCAAAATATGGGACAACTAGTAGAACAAGAGTACCAACCAATTAGACTGGATGTCCAGGCATACCAGCTACAAAGCAGCCTTGGCTGAGACTGGAAATTCAATTTAAAGACACTAAGACTTCACTGTACTTGTCTGTCTTCCTTATATCATGCTTTACCCAAAATGCACAAACTACATATGGGCTGAATAAGGGCAGTGATGATTATAATAATGGCTAACATTTATAGAGCACTTTACCCAGTGCCAGGCACCGTTGTAAGGGCTCTCCATTCTCGACAGTTCTATGAGATGGGGATGATAGCTATTATTTCGCCCATTTTATAGATGAGAAAACTGAGGCCCTGAAAGGCTAAAGGACTTGCTCAAGATCCAGAGGAGCCATTGTTCATGTCCAAGCTGTCTCAATTGCTGGGCTACAGGCTGCCTGTGTTCTATATACTCCTGCCAAATGCTGTACAACCAGTGCAATATTCAAATCAAAAATAATTTTACCTTTTAATTACCCATGCCAGTGGAGATCACTGAAAACAGAAGACATTTATAAAATATTTGGTTTTAAAATAAATGATGGCAGCTTTGCCTTCCTAGTTATTTTTCACCCAGGCTGATCTTAGAACGAGCATGTTAGATGCAGTGCTTAAAATCCAGGCCACGTGGTAGCAAAGCAAGGCAGCTCTGAGGCTTCCAGGTGGTGGGCAAGTCACTGGAGGATACACACTTGCCACAGATAATCCACAAAGTGAATATTCCGTAAGTGGTAATTAAGGGCTGACTATAACATGAGACATTTTCTTTTAGGAGGAACATGGATCTATACACTCTAAGGCCACAAAGCGGGCAACCATCATTTGTTACGCTTTCCAAAAACTGTTTCTGTTCAACTCAAGCATGGGAAGTTCTCATTCTATATAAAAGGATCCTTTAGAAAAATTAAGTCTCTAAGAATAGGGTTTCAAAACAAAAGCGTCCCTGAACCATGGCCACAATATACCTAATGTGATGGTGTTGTTTTCTAAAAATTCTCTTTTTTTGTTGCTGTTGGGGCGTATGGCTACAAACACAAAAGGCTTAACAATTTTTAGGAATGGACTGATATTACGACAGTGTTTTTTGAGTTGCTAGGCAACATCAGAAAACAAATGTCCATGTTCTGAGATCATTCTGCATTTGGTTTCCCCACGGACAGCCCACATGTTCCGTGGCCGGACTCCGTTCCACTTGGTCAGCAGGGGTGGAATATCCCAACTGTGATGCTGATGGTCCGGAGTGGTCAAAAGACACCAATCTGTGTCTGAAAAACCGATCACAGTTTGTTGGCCACCTGGCAGTCAAGATCTGTGGCCAAAGTTTTTGCCGGACTGGTATCGTTTATCCAACTTAAGTCCTACACCTTCAGGGTTCTTTTTGATTTCTTACATCACTTCAGTCAGCTTTCTTTGCAGGTACATTATCTTTTTCTCCCCTCCTATATATCTAAAGGAAGCCCAATTCACTTTTATGGGCAATTTTAACATCTGGGAACATAGAGACTCTTCCTGAGAATTCTTTCTTTGTTTCTAACAAATCACCTTCATCCTCAGAAGACCCATTTCAGATCATCTTTCTTAAGGATATACTGACATTGTACTTTGACAGGTAAGTCTGCTTCCTTCTTTGTTTGATTCCATTAACTATTGAGTCTGTTCTTTTTGAAAAAAAAAATTATAAAGATGATACACATGGTTCTAAAATTAACATCACACATGTAAATACATGCTTAACTGTTAGAAACATGAACTCCCTTCTTTTGTTCTAACTTTTGCCCACCCGATGCACTACAGTTCATTCTTGTAATTCAATCACTACACCTCTGCATGGCAATATGTCACCTCCTATGTAAGATGCACGGCTCATGATACATAGAGAAAAAGACACACCAGTAACACTATTTTCATTTTCTTAAAGTGACAAACAGAATTTAGTGCTTTAAGAACTCCCATCCCTTTCTCCCCCCGAAAAACAATGAAATGGAACAAAATCTTAGATCTGTATTTTAAATCAAGCTCCACCTTCAAGGGCAGGCTGGCCATGACTTACCTAAAAGGACTAGTTCAGTGAGCACAGCATCAGCAGTAATGCTCACCACCTACGCAGAGATGAATCCACTACAGGCCAATTATGAGCGGGTATTGCTGAGGGCCTGATACGTGTGCACCATACGTGATAAGAAGCTGGTTCAGTAACCACCATTTCTATAGCAACGCACACCACTCTGCAGGCTGCATTCTGGGAAGGCAGTTAAAACTGGATCCTGCAATGTAGCTTCACTTGGAATCTGCTTTTATTTCTGTCACCTCATTAGAATGAGAGTCTTCAAGCCACATAACTTATTGTGAAACAGCAGAAACTTTTTGCATAGAGAATCTTAAATCGTGATTTCTCTGCCACTCAAGGTCAGTCAGTCACTTTCAATTCAAACCACTGACCTGGTTTGCTTATTCATAAGTGACCATTCCCCAGGGCACCACCCAGGACATGGAACAGCCATCTGCTGTCCCAGTTACAGGCTAAAGAGAGTAAATGACTGTGAAGCTGAGCTGACACACCATCTCTTACTGTCCAGAAAGCCTCAGCTAAGATGCATTCACCATGACCCACAAAACTGCATCTGCCAGACTAGGGGAGGAAAGCTGCTTCTTTCAAAGGTCAAACTGGCCCCTGAACGTGACCGATAAGGTCACTTTAACCCATCCCCTCAGACACGCCTGGACACCCAGGCCCCAGGCACTGGCACTGTACAACTTTTCAAAAGAGACATCACCTTTAGAAGATCTAGGTTAAAGAAATCTGGTAATTCCTCAAAGGAAAAGACTTACACTCACTAAATAGAGGCCTCCCTTGCACCATAAATCCAGTGGCATTTTCACACGGTAGCTTCAGCAAAATTAGCATTGCCCGTAAATGCAGCAAAAGTTTCGATTCTAATATGTGCAAGTCAGGCTTCTTAAAAAAGTCATTTTTCTGGGCTTCCCTGGTGGCGCAGTGGTTGAGAGTCCTCCTGCCGATGCAGGGGACACGGGTTCGCGCCCCGGTCCGGGAGGATCCCGCATGCCGCGGAGCGGCTGGGCCCGTGAGCCATGGCCACTGGGCCTGCGCGTCCAGAGCCTGTTGCTCCGCAGCGGGAGAGGCCACGGCAGTGAGAGGCCCGCGTACCACAAA
>NW_006787833.1:2308940-2349171 GCF_000442215.2 Lipotes vexillifer | reverse complement strand
CTGCGCGTCCGGAGCCTGTGCTCCGCAACGGGAGAGACCACAACAGTGAGAGGTCTGCGTACCGCAAAAAAAAAAAAAAAAAAAATCATTTTTCTGAGAGTGCATACTATAATCAGCCAATTCATACCGCTGTAACACACGAAACAAAATCCAACTTTACTTATGTTCTAGGAGACTGTTAATCTATTAGGTCACCCTCGGATGAACACGTGGGTTAAAATATAGAGATGCTAATTACTATAATGGGAAATTCTTTGCCTGTTCCCCCCACCCCCCCAAAAAGAAGACAACTGTGGCCATTAAAAAAAAAAAAGAAAAAGAAAACTGTGATAAATGATAGCACCAAATACTGATCCTCTCTAATGGTGCTGGAGAGGGTGTGGAGAAAAGGGAACCCTCCTGCACTGCTGGTGGGAATGTAAATTGATACAGCCACTATGGAGAACCGTATGGAGGGTCCTCAAAAAACTAAAAACAGATAGAGTTGCCATATGATCCAGCAATCCCACTCCTGGGCATATACCCTGAGAAAACTGTAATTCAGAAAGATACATGCATCCTATGTTCATTGCAGCACTATTCACAATAGCCAAGACATGGAAACAACCTAAATGTCCATCAACAGAGGGATGGATAAAGATGTAGTGTGTGTGTGTGTGTGTGTGTGTGTGTGTGTGTGTGTGTGTGTGTATATATATATATGTAGGTATGTATATATATATACATACATGTGTGTGTATATATATACATACATACATATATACACACATACGTACATATATACACACACACAATGGACTATTACTCAGCCATAAAAAAAGAATGAAATAATGCCATTTGCAGCAACATGGATGGACCCAGAGATTATCATACTAAGTGAAGAAAGCCAAACAGAGAAAGACAAATACCATATGATATCACAGATATGTGAAATCTAAAAAGAAAAAAGAAAGGGAGTACCTTTACATTTCTCTCATGAGTAAACTTTCAGTTATCCAGCAGTCAGGAATGAAAGTATTTGAGTTAGCATTAAAATGTGGATTTATTTTTCAAATAGAAGTCCCATGGAACTTAAAAAGAATTTCATTTTTCTTTAAGAGTTTGAAATTGTGCCCTATAACCAAGGTGTTATCACTGAGCATCAGCTGTCACTCGGGGCCAAATGCTGGAAGGCTGCCTGGAAAGCAGTACAGAGAGACTGTGACTGAATCAGGCATGCTGTTTGGCCCTGCAGATGGAGAATACACTTGCATTTTAATACTAAGTGGTAAGAGCTTCCCTGTTGAATGTATCTCAGATCAGAGGGTCACAAACATTTTCTGTAATAGTCCAGGTAGCAAATATTTTTCAGTTTGCGAGAACATACACTCTCTGTTGCAATTATTCAACTCTGCTGGTGTAGGAAAAACACTCACAGACCACAAATGAACAAACAGGCACGGTTGGGTTCCCATGTCTTATTCCATTTGGGTTGCTGTAATAAACTGGGTGGCTTACAAGCAACAGAAATTCATTTCTCACAGTTCTGGAGGATGGGAAGTCCAAGATCAAGGTGCCGGTTGATTCAGTGTCCAGAGAGAGCCTGCATCATTGATTCATGGATGATGCCTTCCTGCTGTGCCCTCACATGTGGAAGGTGGGAGAAAGTTCTCTGGGGCCCCTGTTATAAGGGCACTAATCCCATTCAAGAGAGCTCCACCCTCATCACCTCATCAACTCCAAAGGCGCAACCTCCAAATACTAATGGATTGGGGGGTTAGGATGTCAACATGTAAATTTTGTGGGGGGGAATACAAACATTCAGTCCACAGCACCCAATAAAACTTTATTCAGGGATGCTTACTTTTCATCTAACTTTCATTGTGTCTTGAGATACTCTTCTTCTTTTGATTCTTTCTTCAAACATTTAAAAATGCAAAAACCAGACTTCCCTGGTGTTGCAGTGGTTAAGAATCTGCCTGCCAACACAGGGTACACGGGTTCGATTCCTGGTCCAGGAAGATCCCACATGGTGCGGAGCAACTAAGCCTGTGAGCCACAACTACTGAGCCTGTGCTCTAGAGCCTGCAAGCCACAACTACTGAGCCCACGTGCCACAACTACTGAAGCCCGCGTGCCTAGAGCCCGTGCTCCGCAACAAGAGAAGCCACCACAGTGAGAAGCCCACACACCACAACCAAGAGTAGCTCCCGCTCACGCAACTAGAGAAAGCCCGCGCACAGCAACAAAGACCCAGTGCAGCCATCAATCAATCAATCAATCAATAAAAATATATAAAACAAATAAATAAAAACATAAAAACCATTCTTAGCTTTCAGGCCATAGTTTGGCGATACTTAATTAGAAGAAAAATTCTTAATGGATTCACGAATTGCTATTTCTGGCTGTTAAACACTTTGAAATTGCAATTACTTTGATATACCTCAAAAGTAGATAATTAAAGTGTTAAACTGGTTAGAAGTGATTATCATATTTGACTTAATCATAAATAGCAGATAATTAGTAAATAGTGAGTGCTATGTGCTTAAGATGTGTTCCTATTTTTTTTTTCTGATCTTATAATACACTCTTGGAACTTTTCATTTAACTACAATAATTTAATTTCTACCGAAATAATGATATTATTGATTACACATAATAGAAAACCCCTTATGAAATATGTAGGCTTCTACTGAGTTTAGTGAGTTAAAGAACATATGGTTTCTTTGAAATGTCCATCCAATCTTAAAGTTTTCAGAAAACATATTTTAATTCATTTGATCATTTTTGAATGACTATCCAAATGTTGGCTTTTCTCTGCACACATACAATCTGTTAGAGCCAGGAATTTGGCAGTTACATTTTTCACTGTAGATGCTAAGTTAGAAAAGACCATTTAAGTGGGAAGAGATCAAGGACACAATGGAGATTCTCAATGACAAAAGGAATAATGCCATGGGGATTATTTCCAGAGAGGAAGTAGAGTCATTGGATAACTTATATTTCAGAGGCTTTATAACAATGCACATTTCTTTGTTTTCACTGACTTCTATAGTGTATTAATTTCCTTTTGCTCCTGTAATAAATTACCACAAACTTAGGGGCTTAAAACAACACAAATTTATTCCATTATTGCTCTAGAGGTCAGAAGTCTGAAATCAGTTTCACTGGGCTAAAGTCAGGGTATCAGTAGGGCTGGTTCTTTCTGGAGACTCTGAATGAAGAACCCATTTCTGTGCCGTTTTCAGCTTCTCATGGCTGCCTCTGTTCCTTCGCTTGTGGCCCCTTCCTCCATTTTCAAAGTGCATCCCTCCAATTTCTGCTTCCGTCATTACGTTGCCAACTCCTCTGATTCTGATTCCTCCTGCACCCCGCTTATACAGACCGTTGTGATTACAGTGGGCCCACGAGGATAATCCGGGAGAATTTCCCCATCTCAAGATTCATAACTGAATCACATGTGCAAAGTCCCTCTACCATATAAGGTCATATTCACAGGGTCCAGGGATTATGACATGGAGATATTCAGGGGGGGCGTTATTCAGTCTGCCATAGATATCAAAAAAAATTTTTTATATAAACTTTTGTTGTTTGTGAGCTGTATACAAAATAAACCAATGAGAGCAAGGATGCTGCTTCTCTAGACCTGTGCCATATTGTTATGACGTATCTGTGTACGACTCTCTAGTGAAAGCATCACTGTATTAGGAATACAACTTTTTATACCCCAGCCTTATTTATCTATATTCAACTATATACATTCAAAAATGAAGAGGCAGGAAGGAGTAGAATCATAGCAGCGGGATTGGAAGCTCTAGGATGGAGAAAATCCAATATAACTGCTGTCTCTCTAGACAAGCACTCAAAGCACTGTTCTTTCATTAAACATATATATACACAGATGTGTAAAGGTAAATTCTGTGTATAGAGTCATCTTTTTCTTTTATTGGAGTATAATTGCTTTACAATGTTGTGTTAGTTTCTGCTGTACAATGAAGTGAATCAGCTATGCGTATACATATATCCCCTCCCTCTTGGACCTCCCTCCCACCCCTCCCCCCATTCCACCCATCTAGATCATTACAGAGCATGGAGCTGAGCTTCCTATGTTTTATAACATGTTCCCACTGGCTATCTATCTTAACGCACGGTAGTATGTATATGTCAATCACCATCTCCCAGTTCGTCCCACCCTCCCTTCCCTCACTGGGTCCACATGTCTATTCTCTAAGTACCAGTGTTATATTGTAATATCTTAAACCACCTTGAATCTTAGAGCATCTAAAAGCTCCGCATCTGATTCAATCATTTAGCAAACATTCTGCTTAGACACCTAGCAAGTGCCAGGGACTGTGTGTGATCATGAAGACTCAAAGATGAGGAAGACTCAGTGAGGACACAGATAATAACTGAGACGCTGCAAGGCCATGTCCTCACAGACTTCTAGTGCCGCTGCTGAATGGTCAACATGCTCGAGAGAAACCAAATTACTGTTCAGCGCATGGAGAAAGGGATTTCAGAGGAGAGGTCCTGCTCACACAATGTGACAAGTGATGAGGGGGACCCAGGCACATCCAGGGAACAGCAAACGGTTTGGTGTGGGAGTGACGGAGGGTGTGCAGGGAACAGAGGCTGGGAGTGAGCTGGAGAGCTAGGCAGGGACCAGCTCTTCAGAGATCTGTGTGCCGTGCCAACGAGCGTGGACAGCCTCACGACGAGTACCTCTGAGATGTTCTCATGTGGGAAAGGGGTCTCTGCTTCTGAAAGACAGCCCAAGCAGCAACCCAGAAGGCCTGGTGGAGGGAAGGAGAGAGGAAGACAGGCAGATGGCTGCAGGAATTGGCCAGAAAAGAGGGACGAGTCTGCACCCAGACAGAGGTAACCAGAGAAGGAGAGGAGAAGGTATGTTGGAGAAATGCTGATTTGACATCACATGACCTTGCAAGGGACCAGACGTGGCTGCCGGGGGGCAGGGAGGTGAAGCAAAAGAGTAAATGGGGGATAACTCTGGGGTTTCTACTTGGATGGTCTGGTAGATGGCATCCTTAACCAAGAGAGGAAACACAGAAATGAACAGGGGTAGGGGTTGAAGTGAAGTGAGTCAGTGGGTCCGTTTCAAGCACGTGAATCTGAGTTTCCTGTAGGACATCCAAAGACGGGAGGTCTAACAGACAGTCAGGAACACAGATCAGAGAGCAGACTTGGTTGCACGGGGTGGCTGTGGGAGTGTGAGAGGCAGGTGGATGTCCCAGCGACTGCACTTAAAGGAAGTCAGGAGCTGGGCGTGGGGTAGAGCCCATATGACAGGAGACGAGGACCCCAGGGACACTGAGTCACAGAGCCAAGGGAGGCGGGCCTTCCTTTCTAGAGAAAGGAAACCCTCCGATGCTGCAGACATGTCCAAGGGGATGAGGAGTCACCTGATTCCACCATCAGGCAGCTGCTGCTTAACTTCATGACTGTGGTTTCAGGGGAGCGGAAGGTAGAAGCGGGACTGCAGTGGGTCGAGAATTGGAAGCAGCACGTGGAGAACAGTCCTTCAGGAGATTTGGGCTGGGGCTTCCCTGGTGGCACAGTGGTTGGGAGTCTGCCTGCCGATGCAGGGGACATGGGTTCGTGCCCCAGTCTGGGAAGATCCCACATGCCGCGGAGCGGCTGGGCCCGTGAGCCATGGCCGCTGAGCCTGCGCATCCGGAGCCTGTGCTCCACAACGGGAGAGGCCACAGCAGTGAGAGGCCCGCGTACCGAAAAAAAAAAAAAGAGAGAGATCTGGGCTAACGGGAATCTGGGAAAGTGGTTTAGCGGTCACAGTTCTAGAAACCCTTCTGCAGAGGAGGGGAGACCTTTGTTCCCTGAATAAACTCTTTGGGTGTACCATGTACCAGGCACTGAACTGAGCTTCTTAAAAATATTAACTCACTTATTCCTTGGGGTGCTTAATTTGATGTGTCAACTTGGCTAGGTCACAGCACCCAGATATTTGATCAAACACGCCTGGAGGTTGCAGTGAAGGTATTTTTAAGATGAGATTAACAATTAAATCAGTAGACTGAGTAAAGCAGATTACGCTCCCTGTAGGTGGGCCTCATCTAATCAGCTGAAGGCCTCAAGAAAAGGCTGACCTCCTCCAAGGAAGAGGAAATTCTGTCAGCACATGGCCCTTCGGATTCAAACTGCAACATCAGCTCTTCTCTGGGTCTCCAGTCTGCTGGGCCACTGCAGATTTTGAACTTGCCAGCCTCTTCAAGTGCATAAGCCAATACTGTAAAATAAATCTCTTTCTCTCTCTCTCTCTCTCTCTCTCTCTCTCTCTCTCTCTCTCTCACACACACACACACACACACACACACGCACACACATCCTACTGGTTCTGTTTCTCTGGAGAACTCTAATAAACACACTCTTCATAACAGCACTAGGTATTGATACTATTATTATCCCCATCTCACAGTTGAGCAAACTATGGCACAGAGAGGTTAAGCAACTTGGCCAGGGCCACGCAGCTGATGGCCAGCAGAGCTGGAATTCCAATCCACTGTGCCTCAGTGTTGCTGCTCTTAACCACATGCTCTACTTCAGAGCACTGCCCTGGCATGTTGGGGCCCAACCTGGACAGACAATGGTGAGCGGAAGACTGTACAAGGGATGGAGAGCCTCGATCAATGTGCGTCTTGTACAAGTGAGGAAACACGACAGGTGATTCGCCCAAGGTAGGCCTTAGAGTTTTCCAAGTGGCAGATCCAGGGTTTCAGGAGGCCAAGTGCAAGCTTTCCCCTCTCCTTCCTACTTTCTTTCCCTGCTTTGTTATCCACGTCCTTTCCTCCCTTCAGAATTCCCGTCTTCCCCAGGGGTTCCCTCAAGTCCCTTTCTCCCGGGAGCCCAGGGCTCCTTACATCCTGATCAGGACCATGTGCTTCAAGAAGTCACCAAGCCGTGGAGAACACACGCCAATGACAAAGTGCCCACATGACCCAGTGCCGCATGCCCACGCGGCAGCACGATCCTTCTAACAACATCAAGTTCGGTGCATCTGGTAAGGCCAATGAATTCCACACAAATAATTATGCGGTCTGTTAGTAAAACAGACCGCATAATTTTTATTTGGAAAACAAAACAAAGCAAACCCCAACTCCCCCCAACTCCAGAAAGCCCAACAAGCATTTATTTCCAAATATAAATTCCTAGAACTAGAATTTGACTACTCAAGGAATTAGGTGTCTTTGAAAATACATTTGATACCAAAAATCCCCCAAGAATTTTTATGCGTGGTCTAACAGTTTAAAATTCTGAATGGGGTTATTTGACAACCGGTCTTTTCAAGTTTGACTTTCAAGTTTGGGATTCAGAACCAACAGGGTATAGGGACCAATGTGCTGTCCAAACCCGAAACACAAGCACTTACTTCTTCCCACATTCTTACTACGAATGTCAACTGTAAAACCTCCTGGAGGAAAATTTGGAAATATGTATTGAAAGCTTTAGAATTTTGTACTTTTTGAAGTCAGCAATTCCACTTCTAAAATTTTATCCTAAGGAAACAATCATGGCCGTGTATAAAGATTTTGCGACAAAGATATTTATCACAACGTTGGTAAGAAGAGTAATTTTTTTTCTAACTTAGGGGATTGAGCAACTGAATTATGACATAAACATATAAGGGAATACCATGCAATCTTAATACTGACATTGCAGAATAACGGCTGCTATGAAAGATGTTCATGACATACAAATGGTTTTCAAAGGCAAGTTATAAAACAGTACATAGCGTATAATCCTCTTTCTGTTAAATGTGTATTTTTGGAAGGCAGTCCCTAAGAGGGCCCAATGACCGCTCCCACTCCTGGTGTTCACACACCTATGTGGTCCACCCCATACTGTACCAGCATCAGGCTCTGTGACCACCAGCATATGGAAAGAAGGGAGCGGAGGCCACTTTGACCTTAGGTGATAAAAGACGGTGACTTCCATTTTGCCCATGTGTGCTTTTGTACTTTTTGTTTATTTGTAAATTTCTCTTGGGTCACTTGCTCTATTGGAAGCAAGCTGTCACGCTGCGAGTGGCCCTGTCGGGACGCCCACGTGGCAAGGCACTGAAGCCTCTGGCCATCAGCCAGTGAGGAGCTGGGGCCTGAAAGCGTGCGTGCAGCCCCTGTTGAACCCTGAGATGAACTGCTTGACAGTCTGACTGCAACTTTATCTTGAGACCCTGACCCAGAGCCACCCAGCTAGGCTGTGCCCAGATTCCTGACTCTCCAAAACTGTGAGACAACAGATGTTCACTGTTGTTTAAAGCTACGAGTTTTAGGGCCATCTGTTACGCGGCAAAAGATAACTAATACATACATCCATAGTGCAATGGCTGGAAGGAAAAACAAGCTCACTTTGGAGATACTGTGGGTTTGGTTCCAGACCTGCTGCAATATATCAAACGTCGCAATAAAGCAAGTCACGTGAATTTTTCGTTTCCCGGTGCATTAAAAATTATGTTACACTATACTGTAGTCAATTAAGTATGCAGTAGCATTATGCCTAAAAAAACCAATGTACATATTTTAACTAAAAAATACTTTACTGCTAAAAAATGCTCACCATCATCTGACAACACAGGGTTGCCACAAATGTTCAATTTGTATAAAATGCAGTATCTGCGAAGTGCAATAAAGCAAAGTGCAACAGAACGAGGTCTGCCTGTAATCCAAAATACTGTTAGTGGGTTTCTCTACATGTGGGATCATGGGTAATTTTTATTTTCTTTTTTTTTTTTGTACAATATTGGCAATGTTTTTTTCTTTTTTCAGAACACAGGCCCAAGAGAGATCATGTGACCATCTAAAGACTAAAAGGATAAAGGTTAGGAGAGCCAATTTAGTTCTAATAACCTTTAAAGATTCTTTTCAAGCAAATTAGCTTAAATGTGAAAAAAACCCCAACTCCAAAGAGCGTGTAAGACTTACCCACTAGAAACCATGCAATGCACCATAAACAGCAGCATTCAATAATTTCAAGGAAAAGGAACTTGCACAGGCTTCTTAAAAGGGAAATCAGACAGTAATGAAGTTATCTGTTAGCCGACCGCTGGCACAGGAGCTTGCTTACCTAGCTTCTGGTCAAACCGCCACGCTGTGACATAGGCATTGTGCCTCAGACTGCTCTGTGTGGCCAGGGGCACGGTGACATAAATGGGGCCATCCACCAGCACCGGCGTTCCATCATTGCTGAGCAAGTGGACGCTGACGGCTGTGACGGGGGTCAGGTCGTACCTGGTGCTGTTTCCTGGAAGCAAGAGACATTCTCCATCACATGCACACACAGGACTTACATGGGGCTGCAGAAACTGTTCAAAGAGAAATATCATAGCTACCATCTACTGAGGACTGGGCCTCCTATAAGCCAGGGACTCTATTCAGCATCTTACACACATAATCCTCACCACGACCTTCTAAGGTAGGTAAAATTCCCATCTTACACATAAACAAACTGAGGCTCAGAGAGGGTAGTAATAAGAGCTGGTCTTCGGATATAGGCTAGTTTGAATCTGCAAACCTGATCCAAGCTTGGGTTTGCAGATTCTAACCACTGTGCTGTGCTTTCAAAAAGGGCCTCAAGGGACTTCCCTGGTGGTCCAGTGGTTAAGACGCTGAACTCCCAATGCAGGATGAGCGGGTTCGATCCCTGGTCGGGGAACTAAGATCCTGCATGCTGCGCCCCTCTCCCCAAAAACAAGGGCCTCAAGAGAGAAGGGATTGTCTATAAGGGGAGAAGAGGTATGTGTGGAAACCCCCGAAATCAACATCTACACAAAGCGGGCACTGCACACATGATAATTACTCGGCGGGTCACCATAATGGAACCAAATGATTTAAATCAGAGACTGCTGAAAAAAAAAAGGAGTGAATTTCTTCAAGGAGTACTTCAAAATATTAACTTACTGCTACTAAAAGTACACTACTGAAAACTTGGATCTGAAATATTTATGAGTTATTTTGGTTGCCACTGTTATTTTGATCTGTTTAAAAGGAATTTAATATACCAATTATTTTGCATTAGAGGCCTTTTATCCAAGCCAATGCTTTAATGACTGTCTACAGATAAACTGGGGAATGCTTATGAGAGCAATATTATATTCATACAGTTAAGCGGTCCATTTGCGAAGAATTTTTCTCCAGTGAAATATATCATACAAAATGTATTCGGTCATAATTTGAAATCTTCCCTTGAACACGATGAAAACACACTGATAGAAAAATGTAAGCTACATTAGAACACCATTTATAGGATTTCTTAGTAAGCTACTTATATACTCACCTACCTATCAACTAACTACCCAAGCTAATGCAAACCTCCAAAGAGGACTAAATTTAAACATTTAAAACAAATCTGGTGAATTTTAGAGTCTGAACAACCAGTGAGAGCGAAACCCTTTGTAGAGCAATCTCTATACGGCTAATGTTAGCACTATCTTTTATGAATCATGCCCATCTCTGTTTTCCAGTGAAGGGAAAGGCATGGAGATGAGGATTTCATCCAAAGGTCCACGTTGGAAGCATAGATTCAAGTTCTGAAATCTTTTTATCCTGTGGCCATTTCATTTTAGGGTGAAGAAAAACCAAAGCGCAGAATTTATCATCCTTCTGGTCAAACTACCTTGTGGATGGAGGACCTAAATGTGTCCATTGCCCAAAGGCAACATAGAAGCAAAGCCAGGTCTCCAATGTACCTCTCTAGGTTCTCTTAGACTCTCTAGATGAGACAGGACTTAAAACAAAGAGCGATTAAGTAACTTACTAGACTTCACATAAACAATTTAAAGATAATGTTTTCAATCAGGAAGTAGTGCTTCTTTCATCAAACCCGCGGCAGGAAGTCTGCCCGGGGAAGCTGCAGGTAGAGCAGAAGGGTGCTCCAGACCCATCATCCTTTCGTCCCACTTAACACTGCCTCTTGATTCCCAGAGATGGCAACCCCATTGTCCCCACTCATCCCCTTTCGAGACTTCCTTCCTATAATCTTGCAGATCCCTGGCCCAGGAAGCCAGGGTCCCAGTACCAGATCCGCCACCGACTACTTATGTGGCCTCTGGCGAGTTACTTCCCTGCTCCGGGGTCTGTTTTTCTTATCTGCAAAACTAAGGAGGTTGGACTAGATGCTTTCCTGTGAGGCTACAGAAAGGAACGAACTCGACTATAAACATTCAGAAGTAAGAACAGCACTGCAGAAAGGGGCATATCCTTTTAAAGCAACATGCCCTAGGCGCATGTGCTTTAAGGTTCTTTAAAATGTTCTCTGTTAGAAGACATCACAGGCAATTATACCTGCTCTCCTGAGGCCTCTTTCCTCTCTCACTGCTTCCACTCCATGCCTTCCAGATGACAGACCCTCCCACTTTCTTTCTTCTGGACATACTTTGAAGGGCTACACTGTTTTCCTTCCAGCCCTCGTTATTAGAGGGCAAAACAACACTGAGTTCTCTATATAAGGAGTGTCTCCTTCCTGTTCATCTTGATGTACCTGACTCCCATCACGTCCGAAGAAAGACAGGTGTCTGTCAGGCAAAAGCAGAAACCCTGGACCAAGCTAGGAGGCCACCAATTCATCACTTAGAACAAGAGGGGTTTTGCTCGGATAGCATCTCCGGTTCTGTTTGGCTTTGGACATTAGTCATACTACTGACTCCTCTGCTTTCTCGGATCTACTAGCAGAAGTAATTTCTTGAAAACCCCTCGGGAGCGTCACGGAACAGGTCTGCGCTTTCTTGGCAACCACAGCGGAGAGCGTATGAGGGTGCACGGGAACGAGCAAATGAGGAAGGGACTGAAACCTCCACATGGCTGCGTTTCTCTGTCTACAACTCTGGATCCCTCCAAGGGGGGGAAATAAACAACCCCCCTTAGGACACGGCAGGGAAACCAGCCTCTTTCCAACTGCATTTGTGGCCTCTGTTTATTTTGCTGAATTCTAGTGATAACCTGTCACCTCACACGGGTTTGTGTGGTCCAGGCTCTCACACTAAGTTGGAATCTGTTAGATGCGGTTTATGAAACGGGAGGCCAACGTGGGGCAGAAGAGAATCCCTAGTTGATGGGCCGCTGGGGTGCTAGGCAGACACCACGCTGCCCTTCCTTGGCAGGAGGTCTGATTCTTCCTAGGTCAACTGGCCAGTTATTTCAGTGGAAAACAAATTGAATGTAACCTTCCAAAGACCTTCTCTCTTCCCTCTGAAATAAGAGAGTGATTTTAAAATAAAACAAACTACTCTAAAATCAATAGTCCTATGTCTTTTCTACCTTACCGTCGTCTCGGATTTCATAATTTATTCAAGAGCTCTCGGAATTGGGGCACAGAAAAAAACTGAATGAGCTCCAAGGAACGAGACTGTTCTTCCAACTCGGGGCTTTCTGATGGAGGCTGAATGGAGGTTTCATGATGGCCTGGGATTATCCTGTTCCCCGAAACACTACTTTGCTCCCAGGCCTGTCCATTTAAATGAAAAGTCAACATTTTTCTTCCCAATAATATTCACTTAAGACGACCACCATGCAACTTTTCTGGCGGTCAGTGACTGACGTATTCATTGCATCATTATCACGCAAAAATTCAAGGAAGGAGGAACGTTTCTCAAAGCGGGTATCGCAGAGGGAAGAAAAGCGGGTAACAAATCACCACGTGAGCTCGATCTGTAACCAGACATTTATTAACATTCTACAGAACGGATCAGATGTGGCAGGTATAAAAAGCTTCTGCAGAACGATCAGTTTCTGTAAAGCACTAGACAATTAAGTGAAATTCAATCAAAGCGTCCCTGGGAAATGCAGTAACTACTCACCTAGCGGGATTTAACCCAGAAGAGCCTTTGGTTTTCAAGTTTATGTTGTGACTCGTGTTGGGGAAAAGAAGAGGGGGAGACAGGAAAATGAGTCAGGGCTTGAGACTCGGCCACCATCCATTCACCAAAAGGAGGACCGGGGACCACGTCAGCACCGAGCTCTGTCGGCGGGGAACGGAGGTAAGGGCGGTCTTTCACCGGTAAGGAACGATTACCTATTTTCTGGCTGGTGGCTTTTAGTTTCTGTGATCTTTGAGCAGTGTGTGTACTGCCGGCCTAGGGTGAGAATGACCAAGCGGACTTAGAGGCCTTCCAGGAGATGTTTCAAAGTCAAGTATGAAGCCTCATCACTCTTCGCAGAGAAGGCAAGGAGAGGGCAAACTCAGAGAAAGGGAGGTCGTGAGAAAAGGCTGGACGGACTCAGCCGGCAGAGCCCAGAGGCTCCCTGCCCCCCAAGTGCTCCCTGTGCTGGTGGGAGGGGGCATGGTGTGTTCGTCTGGGAATCAGGCCCAGGGCCACCCCCGCCCCTCCCAGCTGTGACATGTGCCCGGGGTGGGGGCGGGGGGGACCGTGCATCTCCGCACAGCTGGGCAGGCTGCTCCACCAAATACACGTTCCAGGGGCGAGTGGGGCGAGGCTGAGAACAGGGGGACAGAAAACCTCTAACTCTGATCGGACACTTAAAAAAATTCAATTAAAAGAACTTCTGGGAATTAAATATACTTCGTTGGCCAACGGAGAGCTCAGGCAACTGGTACCAAGAGAGAGGCTCAGGGAGACAAGCTCATGAAAGTGGCGCAGGCTGAAGTCCTCAAATGACACTTTCAGTGCCCTTGAATTTGTAGACGACAGATCTGCCCTTCTGCACCTCGGGTTGGGTTCTCCCACTTATAAAGATACAAGCACATATAAAGATGCAAACGCAGACTGCCCGGCTGGAAAGAAACGAGCCTCGAGTTACCTGTTCCGTTTCCATCTAGTCCCCGCAAATAAGGAAAGCCATCCACCTCCGAGGGGGAGCCGGCGGCCGTGAGAAAGGCTGTCAGGTCACTGTAGCTGGTGTTCTCGGGCAGCCGCAGAGCTCTCCTCTGGAAATGCACGCGAGGCTGCGGCCGGGCACCTGCGGAAATGAACCCTGGAGTTATCTCTCGGAGGGGCGGTTTCTGTTTCCAGAAAACGCAAACCCCGGAAAAGCTCCTCTAAGGTTTCAGCGTGGCTTCCCCGTCTCCACTCCTCTCTGCATCCCCTCACATCGCCCCTTCACGCGGGCACAAAGATGTGACAGCATGTTATTATGGGGAGAGAAATAATAGCCCATTGTCACGTTTGCTCTGACACAGGATGTTATTTAGATTTTTCACAAAAATCTCTATTTGTGAGCAGTCTTTTCACTGCCCAGCCTTCGCCTATGGGTAGGGGTAGCGTTTTGGGAAAAAGTCCACGTTAAGTGAAATGAGTAGATGACAATTAATCTCTTGATACAAACAAGGCAGGAGAGACCCTTTGACACTGTTACAGACACATCCTTAGTCTTCCTGGTAAAATCTGGTCTAAGTGCACAGACCAAGCTGAAGCAGAGCAGGGCAACAGACCAGCAGCTGGACAAGACACTGCAAATAAGAACCCACAGTAATGAGTCCTTTCTCTTCGGCGGAAGCTGCCTTTTGGCATTCCATCTACTCTGGTGGGTGCCTCTGACTCGCGACGGGTCATGTTACAGATTCTATGATGAGCCTTTTGAAAGGATGTGAGAACTGCTCTTTTCAGCACACTCAACTCTGTGCAGGATGGGCTGAGCCAGTGACCCTGTTACGCAGTTACCTTGTGACACCATCCGCAGTTTGACTTTGCTCCAGGTCTTATTTTGACTGTAAAACCTGAACCCGTTTTTATCTATTGCTGTAGCGAGGGTCACAAGACGCAAACGTGCTATATTAGTTTGCACACACAACCAGTAAAAACATCGTGAAGACCAAAATGAATAGAGATGGGAGTTGGAGCATTTCCCAATGGAAGTACACATCTCTCTGGGTTAAAATAAAGTGGTTCCTTGGACTTCCCTGGTGGTGCAGTGGTTAAGAATCTGCCTGCCAATGCAGGGGACATGGGTTCGAGCCCTGCTCTGGGAAGATCACACATGCCACGGAGCAACTAAGCCCGTGCGCCACAACTACTGAGCCTGCGAGCCACAATTGCTGAGCCCGCGTGCCACAACTACTGAAGCCCGTGTGCCTAGAGCCTGCGTTCCGCAACAAGAGAAGCCACTGCAGTGAGAAGCCCAGGCACTGCAACGAAGAGTAGCCCCCACTCGCCACAACTAGAGAAAGCCCGCGCACAGCAACAAAGACCCAACGCAGCCAAAAACAAATTAATTAATTAAAAAAATAAATAAAGTGGTTCCTCAAACGTGGTGGTCTGCCCTGATGTTCTGGTCATCATATATCCCACCCCAGGCTTGAGGGAGACCACGTTTCCCTGTGGTCTGCTGGGGGCTTCCTCTTCCCCACCCACGGATGTCCTGACACAACAGCCCTGCCCAGAGTTCATGGTCTTTATGTCTACACCAAGGTTCCTCTTCACCCTGGATCAGAAACTTTTAAAGGGGACTTCCCTAGTGGCACAGTGGTTAAGACTCCGCGCTCCCAACGCAGGGGGCCTGGGTTCGATCCCTGGCCAGGGATCTAGATCCCACATGCATGCCACAATTAGAAGTCTGCATGTCGCAACTGGGAAGCCCGTGTGCCACAACTAAGGAGCCCTCGAGCCACAACTAAGGAGCCTGCCTGCTGCAACTAAGACCCGATGCCACCGAAAATATTAATAAATAAATAAATAAATATTTTTTTAAAAAAGAAACTTTTAAGGGAGGAATAAGCCTATCAAGAAGTGTTCTAGGGGAATTCTCTGAAGGTCCAGTGGTTTGGACTCTGCGCTTTCACTGCCGAGGGCCCGGGTTCAATCCTTGGTCAGGGCACTAAGATCCTGCAAACTGCAAAATAAAATAAGATAAAATAAAAAGCAGTGTTCTAGAATTACGGAGTTCTGGAGCTCCAAGGATCAACTAATCCAAGTCTCTTCTGACAGGTGAGCCCACAAAATGGACTCACCACCAACACAGACTTACGGGGTGGGCTGCCTTGACCATGTATGACCAAGGCGGTCATGACGGCACCTGAAAATCACAGACTGCATTTCTCAGATGACTGGTTCTCCATAAACACTGGCCCAGCTTTAGATCCCATGGGAGCCTATATGAAGCCTATCTGACAGCAGTTCTATCTGAAGCTAAGTGGACACGGACGTCGGTCCTGTTCTAGACCATCGATGCCCTTTCTTGGTCCCTAAAACAAAGCTATGGTGATGCATTGGCATCCACATAGCTGAATCTTCTTTCAGCTCTTGTGAGTCTGCTCTCCTTGTCCTCTGATTTCACGTGACAGCAATGCCTTCCTGCTGTCACCTCCTCGGTCTGCGCAGGGCTCAGATGCCTCATGCTCCCAGCGGGTGGGGCGTTCTCCATGCCGGCCCGGAGCATCGTGCCTCACCCGATCCCTTTTCCCCCAGCCCGCTTCCCGCACATGCTGTCTGCCTCAGAGACGGAAGTTCAAAGCGAACCCTTCCTCGGCCATCTCCTCACCCCCAGCTACGTGACAACGTTCTCTGCTCCTGCTACCATTTTCTTTCAACGCTAGTGAATGTCCTGCGACTTGTTTCCTCTTCTCCACCGTTCTTCAGCCTAAACAGTGTTGCTGTCGCCTGGGTTTCATGCGCTGGGAAACGGGGAACTCGCTACTAGGAAGGACAGAAGGGTGTGTCTGCAGCGTGACGGCGCAAAGAGGGGCTTGTCCTCACAAGGGTCACGGCAGAAAGCAGGGGCCAGGCGGGTTTTACCCCAGAACACTGTGGGTCCTGTGTGCCCCTCCGGGCCCCGTGAGATGGGCAGGTTGAAGTCACCGTGAAGGCCCCTTTGGCTGAAAGGAACAGAACCCACTCATCCTGGACCAAGGGAAAGGGGACGTTGCTAAAAGATGAAGGGGAGTCCTGCTGAGCGCCAGGAAACTAGCCCAGCCAGGCCTTATGGGGAGAGGCCTGGGACCCGGACACTACAACCGAGGCTGTTCCCAGCTCTCGGGCCACTGGGCGTCTCATTCCCATTCTTTTTTTTTTTTTTTTTTTTTTTCTGATTTTAAATTTTAATAAATTGAAGTTTAAAGAAGTCCTCCTTAAATTCAATTTAAAATGGTATCCTTTTCAGATTGAGGGAGATTTTAAAGAGGTGGCTACTTTTGTCATTGGTTCCTCATTTTTTTTTTTATTGTTTTTTACTCTACTGAGAGATGTTAGGTTTTAGTTCTTCTCATTTATTTATTTATTTATTTATTTATTTATTTATTTATTTATTGGCTGCGTTGGGCCCTAGTTGCGGCACGTGGGATCTTTCGTTGCAGCACGCAGCCTTCTCTCTAGTTGTGAAGCTCTGAAGCCTGTGCAGGCTCAGTAGTTGCGGCGCGTGGGCTCTCTAGTTGAGGCATGCAGCCTCAGTAGTTGCGGCGCATGGGCTCCAGAACATGTGGGCTCTCTAGTTGAGGCATGCAGCCTCAGTAGTTGAGGCACGCAGCCTCAGCAGTTGTGGCGCGCAGGCTTAGTTGCCCCGTGGCACGAGGGATCTTAGTTCCCCGACCAGGGATCGAACTGGAGTCCCCTGTGTTGCAAGATGGATTCTTAACCACCGGACCACCAAAGAGGTCCCAGTTCCTCATTTTTTTTAGTTGAAGTATAATTGATTTACAATATTGTGTTAGTTTCAGGTGAACAGCAAAGTCATTCAGTTATACGTATATTTTTTCAGATTATTTTCCATTATAGATTACAAGACATTGAATATTATTCCCTGTGTTATACAGGAGGTCCTTGCTGCTTATCTATTTTATATATAGTAGTGTGTATCTGTTAATCTCAAACTCCTCAATTATCCCTTACCCCCTCCCCTGCTCTTTCCCCTTTGGTAACCATGAGTTTGTTTTCTATGTCTGTGAGTCTATTTCTGTTTTGTAAATAGATACATTTGTATTATTTGCTTAGATTCCACATATAAGTGATATCACGTATCATCGCAGTTCGGTGTCTGTCTGTCTGTCTCTGTGTATGTGTCTATTTCTCTCTGCCCCTGTGTGCATGTCTCTGCCTCTGTCTCTCCCTGGCACACCATGCGTTTCAGCGGGAGACACACCTCTCCCCACTCCTCTTCCCCTGCTGCCCCCCTTCCCTTTTCTGTGCAGAAGAATTCGCTCCCCGACCAGACACCGTGTCTGTCCCCCACTTCTGGAGGAGTGGGGGGCACAGAGCGGTGACGCTGGGGCAGGTTTACTCGAAGAGGGTGTGGCTGGTCCAGCTGCTTTGACACACGCTGTGACTGGCACGCCCTGATGCCGCTGGGGGATCGAATACAGGAGCACGGGCTCTGCCTCATGAAATGCCCCGAGAAACGTCTGAGGGGTGTAAGGGTCGAAGTACTCTGAGCCGCAGCATAAATATGATCTAAAGTGGGTACGTGTCGGGTTGCGGGGTGGTTATGCTCTTAAGCCTAAGTTTATGGATTAAAGCTGCCGAGTTCCCACACATTTCAGGAGGGGGACCTGACTGGGTGGTGAGGGGAGGATGGAGGGGGACGGGTCTGTCCCTCTTTGGATGCCTCTCCTCCACACTCCCCACAGCAGCTGTGTCATGCTCCATCCTCCTTGGGGCTCCACCATCATCCCCCAAATGCTCAGACCCGACTCTACTAAAAACACTGGGGTGGGCTTCTCATTGCGGTGGCTTTCCTTGGGAGCACGGGCTCTAGGCACGTGGGCTTCAGTAGTTGCGGCACGTGGGCTCAGTAGTTGTGGCTCACAGGCTCAGCAGTTGTGGCGCACGGGCTTAGTTGCTCCACAGCACGTGGGATCTTCCCGGACCAGGGCTCGAACCCGTGTCCCCTGCATTGGCAGGCGGATTCGTAACCGCTGCGCCACCAGGAAAGCCCCCTCCGGCTGCACTTTAAAATCTTTTTTCCCTCTTTTCTGCTGCCTCTTCTGCCCCTGCCCTCACCCAAGGTCAACCCGAGTTTCCTAACTTTTGCTTGTTTTATTGCAAGACGTGACTCGATCCACTATTCTTGCCTTCATCAAAAACCTCTCTCCAGAAGCTTTTCCTCCCCAGCCAATACATATACTCCTTTCTTCCTCAGTTAGAAAAACCACAGCAAGACACCACTTTTGCTGTTATCCCCGTAAGCCTCCTCTCTTTCCCCCCAACGCCCAGGGACGTGGCTTTCATCCCCCTCCCCCACGCCGCCCTTGGAAATGTCACCTGACGACTGTATAATCCGCAAACCCGTGACCCTGGCTCGCCTTCCTGCCTCCAGCTACTCACAATGATGCGCACTGTTCCCCGCCCCCGCGCGGGGTCACGGTGCTGCACTCCGCTCTCCCCGGAGTAGCCGGCTGTTTCCTCTGTGAGTGCTTGTTTCTCCTCCTACTTCGGATGCGACAGCCCTCGAAGGCTCACCGCAGTCGCCTCTGCTGTTCCTGTCTCCTGACTTGCCTGACTCTCCTTCCTGCTGGAGCCTCACCACTTACCTTCCGGTCGTGCCGGGGACTCCACGCCTGCATTCCCGCCGCCTCCTCTGCACCTCGACGCGGATGCCCGTCAGGCACTAAAGTCATCACTACCTTCTGTCCAACTTAACAAAGCCCCGCTCCCCCCGACACCTGTGTTTGACTCCAGGTTGCCACCATCGCTTTTCGTCGCTCAAGTGCCAGGACGGCCCAATCTTCCCTTATCAACGTTTCTAGCATCTTCTTTTCCCTCCGTCCTGCCTCCACCCTACACTACCCTGTGACGTGACCCCTCAACTATCGCAAAAGTCTCCTAACTTCCCCTGTACTTCAGCCTCACCCCTTTCCCGCCTCATCTACTGATGGTTCTCCAGTTCCACTCTCATCACCGCCTTTCCCCACCCAGAAACCTTCAGTGGATCCACCGCTTCCCAAATTAACAACAGCGGCAACAATCACAGACCAACACAGACCCGAACTGCTGCCCCACTTCTCTCGTGGGAGGTGTAGTTCAGCACTTTAGAACTTACAAAGATCTTACATACACATTATTTCACTTCATAATCTACAGCAGGATAAAGAAGGTGTGGTACATGTACACAATGGAATATTACGCAGCCCTAAAAAAGAACAAAATAATGCAGCCATTTGCAGTGACAGGGATGGACCCAGAGATTGTCATACTGAGTGAAGTAAGTCAGGCAGAGGAAGACAAATATCCTATGATACTGCTTATGTGTGGAATCTAAAAAAAGGGTACAAATGAACTTGTTCACAAAACAGAAGAGTCACAGATGTAGAAAACAAACTTATGGTTACTAGGGGATAAGGGGGGAGAGATAAATTGGGAGACTGGGATTGACATATACACACTACTATATATAAAATAGATAACTAATAAGGACCTACTGTATAGCATGGGGAACTCTACTCAATACTCTGTAAGGGCCTATATGGAAAAAGAATCTAAAAAAGAGTGGAGATTATATATATATATATGACTGACTCACTTTGCTGTACCCCTGAAACTAACACAACATTGTACATCAACTAGACTCCAATAAAAATTAAAAAAAAAAACAAACCTACAACAATCCCGTGAAGAAGGAAGGAGCTCTCTCCTCTCTTTACGGGGTAGGAAACTGAGGCCCAGAGAGGCCCACAGTCATTCTGTTTGCAGGAGGCGGAGATGAATTCTTTGAATTCCGACCTCTGCATCCCTTCCTAGCACACCTGCCCACGTCAGAACAGATGCTCTGCTATTAGTGCCCACTGCCCTCACCCTCTGGCCCACGCAGCTCTGCTTCTGTGCACGAGCTCACGTTCTTCCCCGCATCTGGAGCTTCTCCGCGTCGTCTCTATTTGCAGATCCTACCCGTCATGCAAGGTGCACCTCCAATGCCACCTCTCCTGTGTGGCCTTTCTGGATCCCACCCCAAGCTCTAAACTCTACTTGTAATACGTCTCTTACAGAACCCATCTTCCTGCGCCTGGTATTGTATTTATTTGTGTATTTGAGCATCTCCCTAACCAGAGGCGTCATGAGAAGAGGACATGCGTAGGAGCATCACTGTGTATATCTCTCTGTTTCTATCTCTCCTCTACCACCTTTGAGCTGAGTGACTTTGGGGTTTGGGCTCTTTATCTTTAAAGTGGGTGTGGCCCACGCCTGTCTCATGATACGGCTGCTAGGATGTTAGCTCAGAACACACATGCAATGATACGATGTCTCACATTGCCTCCTGGTACATACCAGGTACGGGATCAGCAATAATTTCCCATCGCCTCTCCCCATTTAGATGGCAGCTCCGTAAGAGCAGGTGTTCTGTGAAACCCATGCTTATAGGATTAAATGTAAAGATGAGTTATTCCGGGCAACTCACTGGGTCCTAGTAATGGTCTGTCTCAATTCTGACTAGGTCACCATCCCTCATTCTCAGCACTATTAACGTTTTGGGCCACAAGGGCACTTCTTTGCTGGGGGACAGGGGCTGTCCTGTGCATCATGGCATCTACCCACTAGATGCCAGGAGTGGCTCCCAAGCTGTGACATTGCCAGATGCCCCTGGGGGGAAACTGCCCCTGACTGAGAGGATTCCACAAGATACTCGGTGTGTCCTCAGAATGACCCAGACGACACGGACAGAGTCTCCTCTGCCCCGGGGCACAGGATACATGATGGGGAAGAGGATGAAGGTCCTGACATCCTGGGACTCCAGGGTAGAGAAGGTAGTCATGGCAATGGCTGAATCATCATACTGTTTTGATGCCAGAATAGAGGGTTACGCCCAAAAAGTACAGGAGAAGCTTCAGCAGAGAACCATCAACCACCCAGGAGAGAAATTCCAGGGGTGACAGACATCTGGACCGTGGCTAGAGGCCAAGGCCTCCCCGTGAGCCCCGTGCAGGCTGCGTGGGCTCCGGACAGAGGGGGAGTCTCGTGAAGGGCCTGGTGCACGCCGGTCAGGAGTCTGAACTCGAGGCAACCTGCAGGGGAGAGAGTCTCCGGGGGTTTTTGGACCGGGAATGAAGGAATCGTGTTCGTTTTTACCAAATTCCGATAGCAGAGTGGGGGGTGGCTGTGGGTAGAGAAATCCTAGAGTCAGAGCATCAGCTAGGCTCTTGTGAGATGTTCGGTGAGAAACGATATAGCTCCAAATAAAGACAGTGGCCTCGGGCAAGAAGACAGAGGAGGCGGCTGGAGCTGGAAGCCACTTTTGGAATGTGGGCGAGGCGGGGAAGGGAGCACCGGGGAGGAGACGGGGAAGCAGTGAACAGGAGACAAGGAGGGAGGGGAAGCGCAGGAGGAAGGACCCCAGCTCGGGGACGCAGGGAGGACGAGGCCACCGGAGCTGGCAGCTCAGCGTCCGTGAACTCAGCATGAGAAAGCCCTAAAGAAAATTCTCGAGGGCAGACAGCTCTGAAGTTTGAGTGGGAAAGGAAATGAGGAATAGGGATTAAGATGGGTTTCCCTGGAAGGGCAGGGCTTCATAATTCTGGGAGCTGAGGAAGAACCAGAGGAGAAAGATGGAAGATTCGGCACAAACAGAGGGAGGTGGGAGGGGAGGACATTAGATGAGGGACTGACTGTGATGTGAAGAGGCTCCTGGTGGGAGAGGAGCCACGGGGAGACACGTCACAATGTCTCCTTAGGAGGGGATGCAGAAAAGCAGGCCATAGAAGGCGGCCTTCCCCGATGGCCTCTATGTTCCCTGGAACCATCGCCAAGGTCATGGCTAAGAGTTGGGCACGCAGGTCGGGAGTGCGCGCAGAGCGTGGGAGAGTCTGACAGCACTGCCTGGGGAACAGAAAGGGGACTGTCCTGGGGACCGTAAAGAGAGCAGCGAAGAGGCCCAGCAGGATGGACACTGCTGGTTTGGGTGATGCCAGCTGGCCTGATGACAGTGCAGCCACGAGCAGCCCGGGGCATCTTGATGGTACTTTCTTATTTACCGTCATCACATTCTGAGTTGACAACATGCTGTTTCTCCCGAGACAGCATGAAGGTCTGAGAGAGCTGGCAGTAGAGCAACAACTCCTACCTTATGGTTCATGGTCGTGAGGTTACATTTTGGAATCACCATCAAACTCCTCCTTGAAAGCTTTCAGTTCCTCAGCAAAGTACAAAAAACTCTCAAAGCAAATGATCCTTATAGAACAATTGACAAGTGCTCTCTCCTTCCACTCTCCTATGATCTCACTGCAAAGTTTAAAAGCCATTTGCACTATCATATGATCCAGCAACTCTACTCCTGGGTATATATCCGAAGAAAATGGAATGAAGACACTAATTCAAAAAGACACATGCACCCCAATGTTCATAGCAACATTATTTACAGTAGCCAAGATATGGAGGCAACCTAAGTGTCCATCAACAGAGGAATGGATAAAGAAGATGTGGTACATATACACAGTGGAATACTACTCAGCCGTAAAACAGAACAAAATAATGCCATTTGCAGCAACAGGGATGGACCGAGAGGGTATTAAATTTAACAAAGTGAGACAGACAAATACTGCATGTTTTCACCTATATGTGGAATCTAAAAAATAAAACAAATGAATGACTATAACAAAACAGAAACAGGCTCGTAGATACAGAGAACAAACGAATGGTTTCCATTGGGGAGAGGGGCAAGACAGGGGTAGGGGATTAAGAGGTGTAAACTACTAGGTATAAAATAAGTAAGGTACAGGATATAAGATATCACAGATGGAATATAACCAATATTTTATAATAACTTTAAATGCAGTATCATATATTAAAAAAATCATTATGTTGTACATCTGAAACTAATAGAACATTGTAAATCAACTACACTTCAATTAAAAAAAGGTAAAAAGAAATGTAAAAGCAATTTGCAAGCACTCTGTGATAACGAGCATACTTTTAGACCCAGCCTCTGTTGGGAAAGATCCCTATACTGTAGTTAATCAATGACTATGTCGGTCCTTCCCCTTCACCACACTGTTATCATAAGACTGCTCCAGGCTTTCTATATAAAATAGTGTCAACAATGATAACGCAATCACTTTCCTCACTTTTCAAATGAAATCGAATGCTAAGGCCAGTTCCGTTGGAAACATGCATTTACTGTGTGTGTGTGTGTGTGTGTGTGTGTGTGTGTGTGTGTGTGTGTGTGTGAAGGCACTGCACATAATCCCACCTCGTCTGATGGGAATAGTTTTAGGGTGTGTATGGTCAGAATTTAAATAGATAGCGTACCTAGAGAGAGGAAAACAAGTGAGTAGTCTTTTATTCTTCAAGGAAAACTCTCATTAACCATGAGCTTATTCTATTTTATTTGGTTGTAAACATCTCAAAACAAAAACTTCACCTGAAGCATTAAACATCTTCCCATAGAGAACATCCCCGCCTCTCCTGTCTCCACCTCTCTCACCCAGTGGCCTTTGTACTTTCAAATCTTTTGCTTCAGTGTCACGTAAAACCAAACAACGGGGCATCACCCAAAACTATGCACATAACACGGGTGAGGCTTTGTCAAACTGTCATCACACTATACCTCCCCCATTTCCTTGGGGGGATCATCTGACACACGGTAACACCCAAGCAACACACAAAAACTCAAACGGCTGACAGTACTTACATTTCTGATCAGCAAGAGTTTATTTTTTTCTCCTCTGATTCCATTGAAAGAATAATAAATGCACCTACACTTGGCCAGTTTGAGAATAAAAATTCGATATATTATTTAGAAATTCAGTTCTGTATTCGCTTTATGGAACAGAACTGCAAAGACCAAAAAATTATCTTCACGTGGCTCTCCTTCCAACTGGTAAGAAAACATGAAACGAATTCACCCGGTGTCATTCCTGCCATGCCTCCACTCTATTGAGACAAGGAAAAGTACAACTAGCAATAATTAAACTCACAAAGCAGCGTTAAGTTAAAAAATTAAAATGTAGACAATTTTAAAAAAAGCTGGAATGTAAATGAGATTTTTGGCAAGGGAGAAATAAATGGTTCTCAGTTTCCGGTTACATACAGGAGGGAAGTGATACACTAGACTGAATAAATTAACCATAACAAAAACTACCATAATGAAAACTGCCATGAATGTCTTACATCCTTGGGTTTATAACACAGCCATACTTCCTGCTCCTTAGAAAGAGAGAGAGTTATTCAAATACTCTGTATGTTTGTGTGCGTGTGTGTACATGTGAACTGTCCTCTTAGCAGCCACAACAGAGAAAATAATTAACCCGAGCTTGAGTGATCTATACAGGAACTGCAAAGAAAGGTGGGATTTGGACAGTTTTTAAATATTTACTCAGCCCTTCAGTGAATTGCGCATTGTGTATGGATCCTAAGGCGGGCATGGGGCCAGGCCCTGGGGATGCTAGGGTGAACGGTGACCCCCTCCTTGTTATTCAAGTTTTTCAGTTTTAGTCTGGGAGGTAAGATATTACTACCAAATATGGCAGAAGGGGCGGCATCGTGGTAAGATACAGAAACCCCAGCTGGAGGGCTGTTTTAATCTATCCTCCTGGTTACTGATAAGGACAGGAGGGGGCATAAGGGAGACAGGATGTGTGGAATCCAAGGCTGGAGCCGGGGTGGGGGTGCGGGGGTCGTGGAAGGCGCAGAAACACCTGGGTCTGGGCTCAGGGCAGCTCTGGGACCACGTGGCAGGAGTTTGTGGATTTCACCTGAATGCTGTGCCACTAACATGACTCCACAAATCCCGGTCTGCTTCTCGCTGGCCTGCTACCGACTAGCTCCCTTTTCTGACTCATACTTTCTGTTCCCTTCGAACCTGGGCTTGCAGATGACCTGGTGTGATTACAGACCCACTGCATCTCGTGACCACAGAGTCAGCTGAGAGTCTCATCTCTTCTGGGTTCTTAGTTCCACCCCGGTAAAAGGAAGAGAGAGAAGAACTGATGGCTCCAGCGATTGTCCTCCAGCTGGGTCCCAGCCCCTGGCCACACTATGGACTGGTGACCCCTCTGAGTCGTGGGTCCCGAGATATAAGTCCCTTGGCAGCTGAAGGTGAAGGGCAAGACACTGGCATGAATCTCGTCTCCAGGGAAGACACAGAAAAGACCTCCTGGAGGGTGTGGCCTTGAAGCGGGTCTTGATGTCCAAAGAGAATTTGAAGAGAGATTGGGAAGATGGGGTGGGACATCTCAGGTGGAAAATCGAAAAAGAAATTCAGTTAGGCTAGAACACAAGACATGGACGAGAAGAGCCGTTAGGAGGGAGGTTGAGGCCAGGTCAGGAGGCCAGGGCATGCTGTGTAAGGAGGTGGGATTTCACTCTGTGGGCAAAGGGTTCTGCTCCAGGAAGATCACTCGGGCAGCTCAGTGCAAGGTGTGTTGGGAGGAGACACAAGAGATGGGACATCTGGTTGATCTTCTCAAGTCCAGCGCCAACGCTAGCTCAGCGAGCGGACACCAGAACACTAGCTGGAGGCCACTGCAGTGGCCCGGGTGGAGACCGAGACCAGGGCTGACTCAGGGCATGGGCCATGCAGTGCAAATGTGCAACATGTGGGCAGCAGAAAGAAGGCAAGTGTGGGACTTCCCCGGCGGCGCAGCGGCTAAGACTCCGCGCTCCCAACGCAGGGGGCCTGGGTTCGATCCCTGGTCAGGGAACTAGATCCCACATGCGTGCCGCAACTAGGAGTTCGCATGCTGCAACTAAGGAGGCTGCCTGCCACAACTACGGAGCCCACGTGCCCCAACTAAGGAGCCCTGGAGCCGCAACTAAGGAGGAGCCTGCCTGCTGCAACTAAGGAGCCCACATGCTGCAACTAAGGAGCTGGCAAGCCACAACTAAGGAGCCCACCTGCCACAACTAAGACCCAGTGCACCCAAACAAACAAATCAATCAATAAATCTTTAAAAAAAAAAAAAAAAGAAGGCAAGTGTGGGCAGACCGAGGGATAACCACTGTGGGATTACTCGGGTTAAAGGGCCACGCTGGCTGTAACTCTGTGTGACTCATGGGAGATGTAGGTCATCAGGACTGCTGCATGTTCACAAGGTGACTCTGCTTACGGAGGGCAAACGACACAGGCACCGAGGTCCTTCAGGGAGCCACTGGAGGGGACAGTTCAGCATCAGGGCTGGCAGATGGCAGGGAGAAGCAGAGCAGGGGGCGACGAGCAGGTCTGGCACCACGATGGGGTAAAGCGTGGCCATAACAATAGACCCTGTGGGCTGCAGTTGGAGTCCTTGTCACAAACACCTTGCTAAGGTTAGCTCCTGGGAAGGGGGACTGGGAAGGGATGAGTCATGAGGGTGCCGTGCACGTCAAAGGTGGCTGTGAAAGAGAAGAGCTCGACAAAGGGAACTGTGGGGCTGAAAGGGAAGTCGGAGGGGGAAGGGGTGCAGGGAAGATGCTCTGTGTGTAGATACAATCTCCGCCCCTTCTCATCAGTGGCGACCTTCCAGGTAAGAGTGGCAGCCACCAGAGGCTCAGGGCCAGGGGCTGTCCAGCCCTGAGTGTAAGGAATTGGGATTTTACTCCAAGTACAATGGGAAGACCACTGAAGAGTGGAAGCAAGGCGACTTGATCGCTGTAACTTTGTGAAGACTAGATTACAGGTCGGCAAGAGTGGGCACAGGGCAACCAGTGAAAAACCCACCGCAGTTCTCTGGGGGATATGGTGGTGCCTTGGATTCACGAGGCAGCAACACCTATGGAGAAAAGAGGGTCTGCAGGAGAACCAGATGTGAGGACAAGAATCAAGGACGATTCCTAGAGTCTTGGCTGGGTGCGTAGGTGTGCGCTTGCACCACTCACTGAGACGGAAGGCCAAAAACATCAACAGTTCTGAGCGTCTCTGCTGAGTCTGAGATGCCTACCAGACGCCCAAGTCAAGATACCAAATAAGCGCCTCTAGGGGGAAATGGGAGTAATCAGTGCCCAGGGTGCATGAAAGCCAAGGGTCTATGAGCTCCTCTAGGGAGAGCATTGGGAAGAAGAAACAGAGACCCAGGACAGTCATGGGAGCGTCCAGAGGAGAAGTAACCGAGAGCTGGAAAGAAAGGCAAGGCATGATAGGGAAGCGAAAGCAAGAAAGTCTCAAGACAGGGTGACCAGCTGTCTGTGTTGAATGTTGTGCGGACATCCAGGGAGAGGAAGAGAGAAGTGACCTTGGGTCTGGCCGCACGGGGGCCATAAGACACTCTGACGAAGCGCTGAGGGAGGAACCCGGCCCGGAGTGTGCTGAGGAGGCAAGGAGAAGCGAGAAAGCAGAGACGAGGGAGCAGAGTCCTTCCCAAAGGACAGCAGAGAAGCAGGGCAGTGGCTGGAGCACAGGACGCTCAGGGGAGCGTTTCTGGGGGATGCACGAGCTTGAACGCTCGCCCACTACAGAGTGGGAGAAAACGGCATGTGGGAGTGACAGGGCACGAAACAGCCATCTCGGAGAGTCAGAAAACAAGTAATTAGGAAGTGGCCTCGGTCCTGCAGGGCTGATGCCCACCTTGAGGTCTGTGTAACCAGAGGATGCAGCTGTGAGGTTTCCTCCAGCCACTTGTTCCGGTGTGGCCATGAGTGGCTGAGGTCACCCAGGGTCAGAAGTTACTTATTCAGGCAAAGACAGGAGCATTATTCACAAAAGCCAAGACATGGAAACAACTGAAGTTTCCACTGATGGATGAATAGATACAGGAAATGTGTACACACACACACACACACATATGTATATATATGCAATGGAATGTTACAGTAAGTCCCCTACATACAAACCTTCAAGTTGCAAACTTCAAAGATGCGAATGTGCGTTCCATCAGTGTCAGGTGTGAAGTGAAATTGCCGCCTGCCCTCCATCTCCTGTTGCTGAGGACCTTTCAGCTCTACCATTGCCCACCTCCTCTCCCTCCTCCAGTCAGTAACTCTTCTTGCCTGTTCACTCGATGCCAGCCCCTGGATGCCAGCTGTTGTGCTGTACTACTGTGCTTTTCAAGGTACTGTACAGTAAAATTTTAAATGTTTTCTTTATTTTTTGTGTTTTTTTAATGTATTATTTGTGTGAAAAGTATTGTAAACCTATTACAGTACAGTACTATATAGCCAGTTGTGTTAGTTGGGTACCGAGGCTAACTCTGTTGGACTTACGAACAAACTGGACTTACAAACGGGCTCTCGGAAGGAACTCGTTCGTATGTAGGGGACTTACTGTATTCAGTCATAAAAAAGGAGGAAATCCTGCCATTTGGGATAACATGGATGGACCTGGAGGCTATCACGCTTAGTGAAATAAATCAGACAGAAAAAGACAAATCCTGTATGATGTCACCTATAAGTGGAATCTTAAAAACAAACAAACAAACAACCTATATGTGGAATCTTAAAAACAAACAAACAAACTCACAGAAACAGAACAGATTGGTGGTCACCAGAGGCAGGAGGTGACGAGAGCAGATAACGGTGGTCAAAGGGCACAAACTTCCAGTTATAAAATGAATAAGTCCTGGGGATGTAACGTACAGCATGGTGACTACAGTTAACAATTCTGTAGTGTATATCTGACAGCTGCTAAGGGAGTAGATCTTAAAAGTTCTCACCACAAGAAAAAACTCTGTGTGGTGAAGGACGTTAAGTAGACTTACAGCTGTGATCATTGTGTAATATATACACATCTCAAGTCATTAAAGGTATATGTCAATTATATCTCAGTAAGACGGGAGGAGAAAAAGTATCTTTCACTTTCTTCCACTGTCTTTCAGTTGTGAAACGACAATAGCGAAGCTAACTAAAGAGAGATTGGAGGTACCAAGGCCAGTAGGCCCCAGTGTGGTTCTAACATGAAAGGGTGCTGAGGATTCGGGCCTAGCTCTGCTCTCTTAGGAAGAGAAAAAAAAGATGCTATCTTAGGGCTCTCACTACGCAGATGACATGAAAATCTGTGTCTCTGTTCCTCTTTTCTCTCCCAACTCGAGTCACACACGCTCCCAGACGTTTCTACTTATTTCTCTTTACATATGTCTTCTAAGAACAGCACGTGAACCTCCCTGTACGTTCCCACAGCTACTCGATAAAAAAAGGAATAAATCAGGTCACCTTGTTTGCAAATGGCACCTGGATCTGGTCAGGTAGAGAATGACTGGTATAAAAATGGTATTAAAAGAAAGGAATACTGGGGCCTCCCTGGTGGCGCAGTGGTTGAGAGTCCGCCTGCCGATGTAGGGGACACAGGTTCATGCCCCGGTCTGGGAAGATCCCACATAGGCCGCAGCGGTGAGAGGCCCGCGTACAGCAAAAAAAAAAAAAAAAAAAACGAGGGACAAGGGAGAGAGAAAGGCCACACTCGAACACCGAGGAACCTTTTTGTTTTTTCTCTTTTTTTTTTGGTAAGGGAAGAGTTTTTTTTAATTGTAAGAAACACAAAACATTAAATTTACCATCTTAACCAGTTTTAAGTGTACAGTGCACTAGTGTGAAGTGTATTGACATTGTTGTGCAGCAGATCTCTAGAACCATTTTGTCTTGCAAAACTGAAACTCTAGGGAATTCCCTGGGAGTCCAGTGGTTAGGACTCCATGCTTCCACTGCAGGGGGCAACTAAGGGGGATTCCCTGTTCAGGTAACTTAAGACCCCGCAAGCCATGCGGCGTGGCCAAAGAAAAAAAACCAAAAAACCTGAAACTCTATACTCTCAAATGCTTATGAACCTTTTCAGAGAGACCCCGCCCAATGGTCAGTGAGGCGCAGACAGGGTCCGGACTCTGACCCCAGGATGAATATTCTCGCCTTCGGAGAAGAGAGAGATGTGGTGTGAACAGAGGGTGGAGCCCCTTCTTACCTCTCATGCACTTAAAGCCTGGGCCGAGAAGAAAAAAGTCCACAGCCAAGAGACATTTTACCAAAATGCCAATGTGTCGTGCACTCGTAGGGACCACAGGCATGGTTACTTCCAGCTGTGGGCACATTCACGGCCATCACTACCTGACAAAAGAGTCATCCCTCACGAGATTTTCAGAGTTGGCCCCAGAGTTACTTCACTTCTCTTTTTAAATATCGAACATACCTTGGAATCCTGAGACTATTTGGACAACATCTTCATACACCATCAGAGTAGCAGATCGTTCTGGAAGCAGGCCCAGGCTCAGCGAAGAAAACACTGCAGAAACAAGGATGGATATGAGGGAATTCAAACATTTAAATCAAAATGCCCACTCCAGTTTTTTGAGTACTCTGCATTCCTCTCAACTGGTTAAGATGGTAAATTTAACCAATTTCAACTCAATCAACAATATTGATTTTTCGCAGTGTGGCATAATAATAAATACATATTTGGTCTCTGCCTCTGGTTCCTGGCTCTTAAATCCCTTGTAATTTCCTGAGCGATCAGAGTATCTTTTGTTCTGATGAGGAGACTCCGGGTGGGCTCCGGGAGGTGGGCTGCTCACCAAAAAGGTCAAGCCATGCTGAGAACCTTGGAACGTTCAGTCCCACCTGCCATCCTCCAGAGAGGACAGAGGCGGTGGACAGCTAATGACCGATCATGCCTGCCATGACTGATGAAGCTACCATGAAAGTCCCCAAGGTACGGGCTTTGGGGAACTTCAAGCTGGTGAACAAGTATATGTGCTGGGAGGAGGGTACACCCCAACGCCACGGGGACAGAAGCTCCTTTTGGACCCTTCTGGATCTCACCCTATTGTACCTCTTCATGTGGCTGTGTATCTGCATCCTTTATAATATCCTTTGTAATAAACCCGTGAATGTAACTGTTTTCCTGAGTTCTGTGAGCCGTGATAGTAAATGAACCCAGGGAGGGGATCGTGAGAACCTCTGATTTATAGCTGGTTGGTCAGAAGTACAGGTGACAACCCGGGGCTTGTGTCTGAAGTGGCACTTGGTCTTGTGGGACTGAACCCTTAACCTGTGGCTTCTGAGCTAACTCTGGACAGTTACTGTCAGAACTGAATTGAATTGCAGGTCACCCAGTCGGTGTCCAGAGAGTTGGAGAACTGGTTGGCTTGAGAAAAAACCCACCCGTCGGGTGTCAGAAGTACCGTCAACAGAGAGAAAAGAAAGTTTTTCCTTTAAGTATTATTAGCAAAAGGCTTTCAAAACGCCAAGAGTCCTGCAATCTCTCCAAGAACAACTGCTTGCCCTACAATAGTCAACTATGTATTTTTTATTCGTTAGAAGCTGTTAGTAAAGTATCTGAACCTCCTCCCATTAGGAATCTATTAAAAGTTACAATGTACACACTACATGGATGTAAAACACTGGGTATTAACATTAAGAAAGACTTTAAAAATAATGTGCTTAGATTACTGTGTGCCTCATGATTAAAAAAAAAAAAAAAAAAAAAAACTTCCTTCCCTACTCTGGGAGCTAATAAGATGACAGAACTTGTGCTATTTTTAAAAATTCTTGTTTAAGTACATGGACTTCCAACTAAAAAATTCACAAAGCCTACACGTTTCTGGGGAGATCATGAATTTTAAGAAAAAAACAAATCAACATATTATGGAATAACAATAATCACTAACATTACTGAACCCTCACTAACATGTCAGACATTATTCTAGGTGCTTTAATTTTGGTAATTTATTTAACTCTCAAAACAGCTTTATGAAATAGGTATTATTAACATGCCCATTTGACAGGTAAGGAAACAGATTTATAGATAAGGAATTAACTTGTCCAAGACTCCGCAGCTGGTAAATACTGGAGCCAGGATTTGAACTCTGCAGTCTGACCTCGACTGCTATGCTTCACAGACTCAAATTCAAAGGCTTCTTGGACTCCATCCAGCCTAAGTCTCTAAGTTTAAAGAGGAGGAAAGGGAGGCCTAGAGAGGTAAAGTAACTTTCAAGGATAATATTAGGAACCAGAAATATCAAATGCTAAGAATATCAATTACTTGGCAAAATTGGCTCTGGATAATGCTAGGGGCGACCAGTGAGCGGCTGGCCTTGGACCTGACACTTCTCCCTACACATTTATTCCATTTATTTAGCTGCCAATATGTACAAGGCCCAGAGCTAGACGTGCGGAACAGATCAATGTTGGGGGCAGTCTGTGTCCTCAAGGGTTCTACATTAGAAGGAGACTTGGACGCACAACCAACAGCTGTAGGATAAGCAGAACGTAGCAAGTGCCGTGACAAAGATAAGGATGTACCTTGGTGCTGTGAAAACAATCCAGCAGTTCCTTCAAATATTAAACATAGAATCACCATGTGACCCGGCAATTCCACTCCCAGGTACATAACCAGGAGAACTGAGAATATATGTTCATGCAAAAACCTGTACATGAATGTTCAGAGCAGCATCAGTGATACTAGCCAGAAAGTGGAAACAACCCAATAGCCATCATCTGATGGGCAGATAAACGAAACGTGGTCTATCCATACAATGGAATATTGTTCACCCATAAAAAGGAATAAAGTACTGATTCACGCTACAACATGGACAGACCCGGAAAACACCATGCTAAGTGAAAGATGCCAGACACAAAAGGCCAACACACTGGAGGATTCCATTCATCTGTAATATGTGGAACAGGCAAATCCACAGTGACAGAGGGATTAGTTGTTGCTGGGGGCTGGGGGAATGGGAAACAGCGAGTCAATCCTAACGGGCATGAGGGTTTTTTGGGAGGTGAAGAAAATAATTCTGGAAGTAGACGGTGGTGATGGTTGCACAACCTTGTGAATTATACACTTTAAAATGGTGAATCGTATGGTGATATGCATTATATCTCAAAAATAAATAAATAAATCAAGCAAGAAAAAAAAGGAATTCACCTTGGGGGTTTAAAGTTGGAAGAAAAATCTATACCAAGTTGGGGGAGGGGGGATCAGGTCCTGTGTGTGAGCCAGGACTGAAGGGAGGAAGCCTGACTCGGGTAAATCCTGCAAAACCACATCCCAGGGAAACTTAACCATCTTAAACAGAGATCCCTTCACCTAAGGGCACAGGGCACCTAATGGCTAGGAAAGAAGAACCAGATTGCTGGTGCCTGTAGGGAACAGCTCACCTCCAGACTATGGCTTTGCCCTCCCCGCCTCTCTAGGTACAGACCTGGACCACACTGCTCCCTTCAAGAGCTCACACAGAGCCTGAAGGCATTTCCTTGGTCCTGAAAACCTCTGTGTTGTCTGGCTTGGGGGACTCTGAGCTGGAATCCCCTGTGATTGGTCTCTCGAGATGCGTGTGACCATTACAGGATGTTTTGAAACGTTTCTTGCCTATAGCATTTGGTGCTTCCAAACATCAGACATCCACTCCAGCAAACTCTTCTGCAAACCCTATTTCATATACGAGAAAAGATGATTTCTTGTAATGACTATGATGAGACGTGGGTGGTGGAGACACCTGCAAGGGCTTCCTGGGCAGGAGGTGGCAGAGACGCCTCAGACCTGCAGGCAGACGGTATATTACCCATCAGAGAGGAGATGCTGACTGCTGTCTTGTTTTTTGATAAGTAGAGAGAAAGGAACATCTAACTCTACCTGGGAGAGGCTGGAACACTTCTGAGCGCAGAGAACAACCACACTGGGAATTAACGGATAGAAGACAAGCTTGCAGAGAGAACAGTAAAGGAACAACAGTGCAGACAAGCACAGAGCGGGTAAAACGCGATTCCTTCAGAGAATAACAAACTGCCCAGGGTGACCAGACCGTGAGAAACGTAGGGAGAAGCGGCTGGGGAGGAGGTCCCTGGGTTCTGTTTAGTCTAAACTTGATCCTGAGGACATCAGATGCCTTTAGGCAGACATGTAACGTAGTTAGACAGATATATATACAGGCACACCTTGGAGATGTTGCGGGTTCAGTTCCAGACCACCCCAATAAAGCGAATATCGCAGTAAAGGAAGGCACGTCAATGTTCTGGTTTCCCAATGCATACAGACGTCATGTTTCTATTATACTGCAGTCTATTAAGTGTGCAATAGCATCATGTCTATAAAACAACAGATACACCTTAATTTAAAAGTACTTTATTGCTAAAAAGTGCTAACCGTCATCTGAGCCTTCAGTGAGTTGTAACCTTTTTGCAATAGTAACACGAAAACCACAGATCACCATAACAAATATAATAATAATGGAAAAACTTGAAATACTGGGAGAATTACCAAAGTGTGACACAAACACTCGATGAGCAAATGCTCTTGGGAAAATGGTGCCGATGGACTTGCTCAATGTAGAGTTGCCACAAACCTCCAATTTGCAAGAAATACAATATCTGCAAAGTGCAATAAAGTGAAGTGCAATAAGATGAGGTCTGCCTGCATATATAAATACATATATCTAATATATAAATATGTAAAATTATTATATTATAAAAATAATTTAAATATATATTTAAAATGTTCCTACCTGCTGCCAAAGGTAAAGGGTACTCTCCTTTTGCTGTGGTTCCCTGGTGCCCAATATGTAGCCGCTTCCATGCAAGGGGGAAAAAAAAAACCCCACATCCTCCAGGAACTACTGTCAAGGATGAGAAAAGAAATCTATTCCCAAATCTCATAAGAACGCGTATGCAAACAAAGCCATGTGCAGACATGTAGTAAAGAGATTATTTTTTAGTTTCAAATTTTAAAAATATTTTAGAAAAGGCTCCCAATTCTTCTCTCCTCCTCACTCAATTACCTGGAATACCAAAAGTGTACCTTCAAAAATATGCATGAAAACAACAGCATACTCTGTTTTTCACATCAGACCAGTCTAAATTTTGCTCACGTTTTCTGTTAGATTCTAGTTAAGAGGATCTTGTTATGTAGACAGGGCAAAAGCACAGAAAAAGAAAGACATGGGCGGGTCCTTGAAAATTATTCAGTCCTAATTGATTTAGTTTTAGACCCTAGAGATTTGGGCTCAGAAAGCTGTGATGGGCCCCCACATGTGAGCAGAGCTGGCGGCGGGCAGGCCTAGAACCCAGGCATCTTCAAGCCTAGTCCAAAACTCTTTGAATTAAACTACATTTTTTTCCCCATTATTTACTCATTTAAGAAGAATGGATATTATGAAAATGGTTGCCTTTTTCTCAAATGATCACGTTAACAAAGTCAAAACACATGTAATTAAAGTACAGTCCGTCCTTATCTGTCGGTTCAGTATGTGCAAATGTGCCTACTTGCTAAAGGTTATTTGTAACCCCGAGTCAATACTTGTGATGCCAAAAGTCTGAGTCTCCTCCCAGCTGAGGTCGACCAAGGTGACAGACGCTCTGCCCTCTCGTTTCAGCACTCACACCATAAGCATCCTTCCTGCAATCAATTTAGTGCCAAGTTTTTGCATTCTTGCGCCTTTTGTTGGTGATTTCCCTGCTTCAAACAGCCCCTGGAGTGCTGGCCCAAAGTGCTGTCCAGTGTTTCTAACTGCAGGAGGCTGGGATGTGCCTTATTACACGTTAGACAAGCTTCCCTTAGCCATGAGTTACGGTGCTGTCGGCCATGAGTTCAAGGTTAATGAACCAACAATATATATTGAGTCAGGTATCTTGCAATAGAAACACACATCAAACAAGGAGATGTACTGATCAGTGGATGAAAACGTGACCAGAGGCTCTCAGGAACCTAACCCTGCACTTCCCCTGGGAGCAATGGCTCAGGATTCACGAACTCAGTGCTCACGGTGACTGCAGAACGTTAACTCCTGTGATGGTGAGAATCAGTGGTATTTTGTGCTGCTGCCCCGCGCCCGCCCCCCCCACCCCACCACAGCAAAGATGGAGTTGAGGTGTCCGGATACCATTTACACTTCCCCCAGGGTTATTTCCAGTGATTTCTCAGTGTGAAAAATGGGGGAGGTCAAACATTTTCTTTAGCAAGACCCTAACAAGGACCACCTTTCTTATCGTGCTGGCCTTCCCAGGGTTCTGCCCCAGGCCCACTCCCCTCCACTCTCTGGGTGAGATCACTGTTCTGAGTCTCCCTTAAAAGCTGCTGATGAGGGCTTCCCTGGTGGCGCACTGGTTGAGAGTCCGCCTGCCGATGCAGGGGACACGGGTTCGTGCCCCGGTCCGGGAAGAAGATCCCACATGCCGCGGAGCGGCTGGGCCCGTGAGCCGTGGCCGCTGAGCCTGCGCATCGGAGCCTGTGCTCCGCAACGGGAGAGGCCACGACAGCGAGAGGCCCGCGTACCGCAAAAAAACCCCCCCCAAAAAACAAAAACCCAGAGGTACTTGAATTACTGGCACCTTCCATGATGGAGACTGGCAACAGCAATAAAATAACCCATTATCATAGGAATAAATTACTGAACACGGAATTTCTTAGGAATAAATTACTGAACACAGAATTTATCTGGAAAAACTCAGTCCTTTAAAAAAAAAAAAAAAAAAAAAAGCTGCTGATGACCCCAAACTCCACCTCCACCTCCAAACCTCTTAAGCCCCAAACCCTTTTCAAACTAAAGCCCAAACACACTTGGCGTCCCAGAGGCAGCTCCATCCAATCTATGCTAAATTCATCACCAACTACAATCCCGACACGCATCTCTTTCTCCCCATCTCCCCACCTCCACTCCCACTTCCACCCACCTTTGCCTGAGCCCCAAGCCTGTAGAGAGGGTTGCACACGGGAGGGAGGAAGAGCGCTTCTTTCAGCCGACGGCATTAATCAATCAAGTCAACTTGAGGGAACCACACGGTGGCAGGTCTCCCAAGCCCACCGCCCGTCCGTTATTCCATCCACTCCATCACCAGCCAGAAACCCGAGACTCAACTTACATTTATTCTCATTCGTCCCTTCCCTCACATCTCTCCCACTCATTCTCCAAGGCTTTCTGGATTTTGCCTGCTAAATATTTCTCAGGTTTATCTCCTTTTCTCTAACATTTTGCTAAAGGATTTCCTCAGTTGTACCTATTTCAAATCCACTTTCCATAGCTCTCAAAGCAGTGGTCCTAAACTATAGTGAACATTTTTATCCATAAATACCCTGGGGGGCGGGTAGGAGTTGCTTGTGAAAATGCAGATTCCTGGGTCAATCTGCCCAGTCTGAATGGCTGAGTCCTGGAATCTGGATCTTTTTACAAGCACCTTCTGATGCTAATATCTATTCATCCTCAAGACTCAGCTCCCCTCTCAGCCTCTCCAGGAAGCCTTCCTTTATTTGCTCACCTAGGCCAGTGAACTGGTCCCTAGCATCCCCGTAGGCACCTACATCTATCACAGCATTGATCCCATCAGGAGGCATCAGGTTCTGTGGCTGACTTCATAACTAAACGATCAAGTTCATAGGGGCGAGTTCTGCGTCTTTAGATCTGTATCCTCAGTGGCCAGGGTAGTGCCTGGCACACAGTAGCTACTCAATAAGTGTAAATTGAACTTAAAGAGAATTTTGTGGCTGAGGGTAGATGCAGGGGCTGGAAAAGACGGGCACAGTCACATTTAGCTCCCATGTGCCTCAGGGGCAGCAGGGACCCTGATGGGCGTGTCCAGTGGCACACAGGTGAGCACTAACGTTGGCATTTTGCCAGGCACTGTGTTAGATGCTACACATTTATCAAGCCCCTACTGTGCTGTAGGTACTGTAAGCTAGTACACCTGCATGAACCACTTTTTACTCAGAACCACTCTACTATGTGGTATCAGCTCCCTTTTGCAGAGACTGGCATCAAAGCTGGAGGGGCTCAAGCACAGACCCGGAGCCAGAACCACTAAAGCCCAAACACACTTGGCGTCCCAGAGGCAGCTCCATCCAATCTATGCTAAATTCATCACCAACTACAATCCCGACACGCATCTCTTTCTCCCCATCTCCCCACCTCCACTCCCACTTCCACCCACCTTTGCCTGAGCCCCAAGCCTGTAGAGAGGGTTGCACACGGGAGGGAGGAAGAGCGCTTCTTTCAGCCGACGGCATTAATCAATCAAGTCAACTTGAGGGAACCACACGGTGGCAGGTCTCCCAAGCCCACCGCCCGTCCGTTATTCCATCCACTCCATCACCAGCCAGAAACCCGAGACTCAACTTACATTTATTCTCATTCGTCCCTTCCCTCACATCTCTCCCACTCATTCTCCAAGGCTTTCTGGATTTTGCCTGCTAAATATTTCTCAGGTTTATCTCCTTTTCTCTAACATTTTGCTAAAGGATTTCCTCAGTTGTACCTATTTCAAATCCACTTTCCATAGCTCTCAAAGCAGTGGTCCTAAACTATAGTGAACATTTTTATCCATAAATACCCTGGGGGGCGGGTAGGAGTTGCTTGTGAAAATGCAGATTCCTGGGTCAATCTGCCCAGTCTGAATGGCTGAGTCCTGGAATCTGGATCTTTTTACAAGCACCTTCTGATGCTAATATCTATTCATCCTCAAGACTCAGCTCCCCTCTCAGCCTCTCCAGGAAGCCTTCCTTTATTTGCTCACCTAGGCCAGTGAACTGGTCCCTAGCATCCCCGTAGGCACCTACATCTATCACAGCATTGATCCCATCAGGAGGCATCAGGTTCTGTGGCTGACTTCATAACTAAACGATCAAGTTCATAGGGGCGAGTTCTGCGTCTTTAGATCTGTATCCTCAGTGGCCAGGGTAGTGCCTGGCACACAGTAGCTACTCAATAAGTGTAAATTGAACTTAAAGAGAATTTTGTGGCTGAGGGTAGATGCAGGGGCTGGAAAAGACGGGCACAGTCACATTTAGCTCCCATGTGCCTCAGGGGCAGCAGGGACCCTGATGGGCGTGTCCAGTGGCACACAGGTGAGCACTAACGTTGGCATTTTGCCAGGCACTGTGTTAGATGCTACACATTTATCAAGCCCCTACTGTGCTGTAGGTACTGTAAGCTAGTACACCTGCATGAACCACTTTTTACTCAGAACCACTCTACTATGTGGTATCAGCTCCCTTTTGCAGAGACTGGCATCAAAGCTGGAGGGGCTCAAGCACAGACCCGGAGCCAGAACCCCGGTCCAAAGCCCATGCTCTTCCCACCCGCCCACCCCCACTAGCCTCAGAGCAATAGTGCCGGCAGGTAACGTGGTCCAGGCACTAGATGGAGCCTGAGGTGAGGGGACTGAAGCGGCACCGTCTGCTGCTTCCCACCTACTCCATCCCCAGCTGAACCCATGTCAGGGACCATCCTAGCCCCTTGTGGTAGACCGGCTGCTTTGCAGTGGTGAATAGTAATGTGCTATTGTGATTTATAATAAGTAATATATATTTGGTCTTGGTCTCATTCCTGCCTCACAGCTCCTAAAACCCTTGGAATTTCCTAAGTGATAAGGGCAATAAAGGTATCTTTTGTTATTTATAACAAGCCACTTACCATGGGAGTTTCAGTTAATATAGTAATTTTTGGAAGGCCCCTAGATAACCCAAGGATGGGGGCTGGTTGCCAGGGGAAAGAACCATGTGATTAGAGGGCTGGAACTTTCGATCTCACCCCC
>NW_006787833.1:2300790-2308925 GCF_000442215.2 Lipotes vexillifer | reverse complement strand
CCCCCGCCCGAGCTCCAGGGAGCAAAGGAGAGAGGGCTGGAGGTTGAATAAATCACTAATGGCCAATGATTTAATCAGTCATGCCTACATAATGAAGGTTCCATAAAAAACCAAAAGGATGGGGTTTGGTGAGCCTCTTGGTCGGTGAACACTTGGAGGTGGTGGGAGGGTGGTGCACCTGGAGGGGATGGAAGCTCCACACCCCTTCCCACAGACCTTGCCCTACGCGTCTCTTCCATCCAGCTGTTCCTTTAATAGCCTTTGTAATAAACTGGTAATCTAGTAAGTACACAGCTGGTGTCACAGAATCCGCAAATTGCTGGATGTGTGGCAAAACGCCCACATGTTTGGTGATCAGACACGCCAGAAGTGGAGTAGAGTGTTGAGAGGGGGAGAAACACACAGCAGTGTTCTTCCTGAGCAGGTGAGAAAGGTGGGAAAGAGAAAGACAGTCTCGCCATCATTCCCCACCTTTTGGCCAGCCTTGGTCTCAGACCCTGAAGCAAGACGAGAAAGCCCCACTTCAGAGCACCGCCCCGATCCCATCGGCTGGTTATGATCAGTAAGGTACAGAGCGGAACGCTGGGGAAATGAGTTCCATTAAGTGGATAGTAACGTACAACCAGCTTCATACGGGGATCCCACCTTTCCTGCACATAAGGGGCCCCAACAGCTAAGGCAGAGAATGAACAAGTATTTTCCTGATTGTCTGACTTAACCCTTAACACTTACAAAATTGTTTCTATGTCTGACTCCATCCCTAGCCTGACTATAAGCCCTGTTTTACAGAAAGGTTAAGACCACCTTACCGGGTAACCGGATCGGCTTCCACGGGGCAGAGTTTGGCACGTAGGCGTGCTTTGTGGCGGTGACAATCAGCTGACTGCCCAGCTTATACTGGAATTTGAGGAAGGCGACGCCATCTGTCCCTGAGGTGCCAGAGGCGATGGAGACCTGGTTGGTGAAAATCTCAATGAGGGCATCGGGGACAGGCTGATGGGTGCTGGCGTCGCTGATGTGCACCTTCAGGGTGACCTCTGAAAGAAGGACACAGCGACAAAGAACAGTGGCTATTAATTGGGCAACTCCAACAGTGATTCTGCTATAACCGCAATAGGCAGCAGAAAGTGAGATAGGCTAAGAAAATCTCGATCTACACCCAAAATACACATCATTTTAACCGGGAATGTCCTCTTCTCAGAGGTCCTTTTTTCGCTTCACATGATTTCTTACCTTCCTCAAAACCACTGCCCATAACAAACTGCTTGCCCCCTGGCTCCTCCTGGCTCACACGAACAAATAATTGAGAGAAAATTTCTATCCCTTTAAATAAACACAATGCTCTTTTATCCTGCCCAGCGCTGCTGGTAAACACAGCCTAAGCAAGGCTCGGGCTGCTACAGAAAAACCCTGCAGGTGCTAAGATTTGCAGCAAAATTCTTCAATGGTCCTGGTGGACAGGGATGTGTCGAGCTCAGGGTTGCCGTGCTAGTAATCATGAAGACGTTACTGAAAAGTAGTCAAAAACACCTTTAAAAGGGAGGGACCCAAACAGTGGAGAAGAATAAAAAAATAAAAGTAAACATTTGAAAAGGTGGCTGAAGCTGAGTTAGTGGTATTGGCAAAACCAGAAAACGGATGTGGGAAATGGACGGCTCCAAACTAACGGTAGAAATTACACTGGAATGAGTAATTTTCATTTATTCATGCAAGAGATGTGTACTGAACTGTTACCCCACACCTCGAATCATGAGCAACTGTGCACAACTCCAGTGGTGAAGGGAAGGGAGTAGACAGGTAAGTGCTATGCCCGGGGGGCATCTGGTGGAGGCACCAAGGGGGCACTTACAGAACAGCACATGCAAAGGCCCAGAGGCAAGAGAGAGCCCTGCTTCCTGGAGAAACGGAAATAGGAAATAGGTTCTGAGAGCTGGAGGGGGAGTGTGAGGGGTACAAAGCCCAGGGAATGACAAGGCTCAAGAGGCCAACAGGGGCCAGATCAGATATGGCTTTATAAGTGACCTAAAAGGATCGCTCTTTATCCTTTATTGTTCTTTATCTTTATCGCTCTTCCACCTTGGTAACTTGCTGGAAATCAAATTTATGCGTAGAAACACCTGGTTTTGGATGGAGGATGGACTCAGGGATTGGTAAGACTGGAGACCGAGCATCTAGTTAAGAGATTTCTGTAATAACCCATCAAGAGATGGTGGTGGACCATGGTGGACATCAGTGAAAGGATGCTGATTCCACTTATATTCTAGAACGATCAGTGTATTCTGCTCCCAGAAACCCCCTTTGCTAAGGTATGAAGGGAGTAAATGGTAGCTAGTGACCTAAGTTCACTAGCCACTTAGAGGCACTACTTGCCATACATTGTGAGCTGCCTCAGTTCTGAAAGCCTTACTGGTGATTTGGGAGAGGGAGGTGGGACAAGGAACCGGTGAGCAGGGAGGCTCATGTTTAAAGAACCACTGGAGAACCGCTGGCTCAGTGGAGAGACCATTGGGGAGGTCAAGGCTGGCTGGGGGCAACCTGAGAGTGAGGGGAGGAGGCCCCAAGCTAGCCCCATGGGAACTACCCAGCGTGCACCTCTAGAGTTCTAGGCAATTCACACTCTAGGTTTGACCCTCGGCTCTACCAAGCTCTAGCCACATGGCCTTGGGCAAGTTACTTATGGTTTCCAGGTCTTGGTCTCCTCATCTATAAATGCGGGACGATAACGACATATATCTCAGTATAATTACAAACACAAGCTAGTGCCATTACGTTATTCCAGTCACTATGCTTGAAAGCATTTGGTCACAGTGTCCAAGGGTCCCAGGACAGGGCACAGGGAGGACAGCTGGAGGGAAAAGGGTATGAAACTAAGTGGAGGGACGAGACACCCTTCTCGGGGTCTGATAACTCAATATCCCAAGCTCTTCCCCAACTGGGGCCACTACACTGACTAGAACTTCTTTTGGTTCGAGACCTTCCACCTTGGTAACTTGCTGGCGATCTTATGATGCGAAAGCAACCTTTTCAATGCTGCAAATTTCACTTAGTCGATCATTTTCTCACCCTTTTTTCACATACCGATGAGATAGGCTGGGAGCCAGGACCCTTTAGCAGAATGACTGCACCTGGACAAACGTCTCCTTGAGCAACAGAATAGAAAGAAACTACAAAGGAATAAAAAGTAACTGCACGCATGCACAGTTGGGGCAATTATGAACAATAAGATACAAAAGGCCACAAATCAACCGCCACTTCTTAGGGGCTGGGAGCAAAAGCAGGGTCCTGTGCATGGTCCCCGCACACAACACCAGCAAGGGGGTGGGCAGACCACCGAAGCGACGTGTGCTGCCCGACCCAGAGACCTGCCCCTGTTGTTATCCCATTTAAGGAACCAGTTCACCCCTCCTCAGGGAGTGGGCAAGGGCACCTATTACTTGCTTCTGCTCCCTCGTGCTGCAGCCTCCCCAATAAAACCTTGCCTGAATTTTTCGGCTGGCCTCTTCTCAATTTCTACTGATTAAAGAGTCCAAGGGCTTGGTCAGTATCACTTACGTAATCCGTTTCCGTTTCTTGACTAGATGACCGTACGGAACCCCTAAAGAATCCTAGACCTTGGTGCTATATAAGGTCTGCACCAAATAAATCTCTCAAAACCTTCTAGAGGGGCTTCCCTGGTGGTGCAGTGGTTAAGAATCCACCTGCCAATGCAGGGGACACGGGTTTGATCCCTGGTCCGAGAAGATCCCACGTGCCGCGGAGCAACTAAGCCCGTGCGCCACAACTACTGAGCCTGTGCTCTAGAGCCCGTGAGCCACAACTACCGAGCCCGCGTGCCACAACTACTGAAGCCTGCGCACCTAGAGCACATGCTCCGCAACAAGAGAAGCCACCGCAGTGAGAAGCCCGCGCACCACAACGAAGAGTAGCCCCCGCTCGCCACAACTAGAGAAAGCCCGCGTGCAACAACAAAGACCCAACGCAGCCAACAATAAATAAGTAAATAAATAAAATGCCTTAAAAATAAAAAAGTCAATTGATGAAACCATTTGTGGAAAGAAAAAAAAAAACACCAAAAACCTTGTAGAGAAAAAAAGTGCTACAGAAATTGAACCTGGTTACTTCATACTACAGGAGGAGAAAACTGCCAAAAGAGGGATAAAATCAACACCGATAAAATCAACATCAAGTAAATCAAGGATATGGCATTACAAAACATATTTAGTTGATTCCTTCCAGTCTTATCATTGTTATCTTAATGCAGGTTTGCAGTATGTACAAACACGCATTTGTTTTCTTATTGAACTGGGGTCTTCCTTGGCCCCAGGTGGTGTGGGAAGTTATAAATGAATTAACATGTGCGTAGCAGAAATCCTCTCAAACAGGGCAAGTGGGAAGGTGGCTTTGTAGCATTGCAGTGATGATCTATGTAATCTTATGGTAATGCAACATTTACTAACAACTGGGATTATGAGGTTTCTGCTTTCTCTTAACTGTTTGCTGAGAAAACAAAAGAAGCTGAGATTTGGAAAAAGCTAAAGGATTTGTGAATGAACACAAGAAAGGAGTTCTCCTATAATCAACGTCGTAGATTCTACCACTTGAATTGCTTCTAAAATGGGAAGCCTAGTTATGTTCTGCAATTGTAGTCCTTGGAAGAGATTATGTAGCTACTTCTAGGTGTGCTAGGATGTGAAAACATGTCACTATAGTTAAGAACTTATTACAGACCACTGGGGTATCATATTTTTAAAACTTTTGCAATTTGCTTTATTCATATGACAGTACAGCATGAACAGTCCTCTTGTTCAGTGGTTCTATATCTAGTTCACTTTTTTAGAAATGGACTTTATCTTTTAGAGCAGTTTTAGGTTCACAGCAAAACTGAGTGGAAGTCACAGAAATGTCTCACTGGGGTATTATTTTTATAGAAATACTTATATTATCCACTGAACAGCAAATAAAATTATTCCCACTAAATAACAACCAGGGGAGTGATCTTATGACGAGGTGGAACACTATTAACTATTTATTAATCTCATCTTGCAGATAAAAGGAAGCCCCTATACACGGCCACAGACCTAAATGTGCATTAAGATCGACTCCTGGGCGTATATCCGGAGAAAACTCTAATTCGAAAAGATACACGCACCCTAATGTTCCTAGCAGCACTATTCACAATAACCAAGACTTTGAAGCAACCTAAGTGTCCCTCGACAGACGAATGGATAAAGGAGATGTGTTACATATACACAATAAAATATTACTCAGCCATAAAAATGAATGAAATAGGGCTTCCCTGGTGGTGCAGTGGTTGAGAGTCCGCCCGCCGATGCAGGGGACACGGGTTTGTGCCCTGGTCTGGGAGGATCCCACATGCCGTGGAGTGGCTGGGCCCATGAGCCATGGCCGCTGAGCCTGCGCGTCCAGAGCCTGTGCTCCGCAACAGGAGAGGCCACAAACGGTGAGAGGCCCGCGTACCGCAAAAAAAAAAAAAAAAAATTTAAAAAAAAAAAGAATGAAATAATGCCTTTTGCAGCAACCTAGATGGATGGACCTAGAGATTATCATACGCAGTGAAGTAAGTCAGAAAAAGACAGATACCATATGATATCACTTATATGTGGAATCCAAAATATGGCACAAATGAATTTATCTACAAAACAGAAACAGACTCACAGACATAGAGAACAGACTTATGGTTACCAAAGGGGAAAGGGGGGGAGGATAAATTAGGAGTTTAATAATAAATTAATAAATTAGGCATTAGCAGATACAAGCTACTATATACAAAATAGATAAGCAACAAGGCCCTACTACTGTATAACACAGGGAACTATATTCAATATCCTGTAATAAACCATAATGGAAAAGAATATGAAGAATACATATACGTATGTATGTATGTGTATATATATATATATATATATATATATATATATATATATATGACTGAATCACTGCTGTACAGCAGAAATTAACACAACCTTGTGAATCAACTATAGTTCAATAAAAAAAAAATAAGATGCACTATGTTTCTTTGTTGGTCATGACAGCTGATGTATCCTGCTGAGACGGGGCACCCAATTACTAAGTCGAAGGTGGGACATTATTCTTTTACCCTCTACCCTGAACATCCATCACCAAGTTCTGCTGATTCTGATTCCAGAATATAGATCTCAAAGCCGGCCTTTCTTTCCCATCCCTTGTTGACACTGCCCTATCTCAGGCCGTGGAAATCTATCACCCAGGCTGCTGTTCAGCCTCTTCACAAAAATTGCCACTGTCTTAAGACCTGATCCCTGAGCTCCCACCGAAGCCAGTATTTCAGGGAGCCACCTGAAATACTGATCTCACCACTTCCTGTCCCCCTTCAAACCCGACAGTTCTCCCCACCAAATGTGGCCGAGGGCCAGATGTGGCCAGCTGCCTGTTTTGTGTGGTCCAAAAGCCAAGAATGGTTTTTCCACTTGTAAATGATTGGGGGAAAAATAAATTCAAAAGAATAATAGTGAAATGAAAATTACCTGGAACTTGAATTTGTGTGCATAAATAAAGTTTCATTGGAACACAGCCACGCCCAGTGATTTAAATATCGTCCAAGGCGGTTTTTGCATTTCGATGGTGGAGTTTAGAAGTTTTAACAGAGACCTGAGGCCTGTAAAGCCTGAACTATTTACTTTCGGCCCTGTAAAGAAAAATCTGCCCACCCCTGACCTACACGATCCATTTTAAGGCACCCAAGGTCCTCCACAATCCAGTTCCACCTGATCCCCACATACCACAGACCCCAGCCACTGTCCCCTACGTTTCCTACTTTCCTTCCTGCTGCTGCCTCTCATCTGTGTAGGAAATGCCGTTGTCCAACTTCGCTCTCCTGTTGCTAATGCCTGTTCATCCTTTAAAAGTCCTGGTTAAGGTTTATTAGAGAAACTGCTCCCAACTCACCAACTGCTCTCCACACTGTGTTAGAGGCCCCTCACCTGGGTCCTCAGCACTGCATACGCTCAGACTGCTCCCTCTGTTTCCATCTCAGCCAGTTTTTATTGCACACCAACAATGTGGGTAGACAGTGGTGAATGGACCCCCAACGCTGAGGAGCTCTTGTCTTTAGACATTAAATAAATAAAGACCAAGTATAATTACAAACTGGGAAAAATGCCTCCAAGGAAAGCTGGGTACCACAGGACAGCAGGATGGAGAGCCGAATTTCAACTGCGAAGGCCTTTCAAGGAGATGTCACGTAAGCTCAGGCCTGAAGGATGCACAGGAACCCACCAGGCAAGGGGGCGCAGGCGGGGCTACAGACACCTGGAGGTGAGAATGACCTGGTTGCTTAAATGGAGTTAGGACCAATGTGGAGGGAAATTCCGGAGAACAGCTAACTGTCTCCTAAGACTGCAGTTTGGGAGCCACCAGCCACAGGGGGGAGTGTCAATTTAAGTTTAAATTCATTAAAATGAAATTAAATTAGAAATTGAGCTCCTTGGATACACCAGGTACATTTCAAGTCCTCAACAGCCGAGTGTGACCAGTGGCTCTCATACTGGACTACTGGACAGCACAGAGAGAACATCTCCACCAACACAGAAACTTCTACCAGACGGCACTGATGATGCATTACAAACGCTCACCTCAGAGTCTGAGTAAAGAGATCCAGGGTATCTGGGTGGCTCAGCAAACTCCCAAGGAAAGCACGTCAAGTGTGATTCTGCAGCCCGCCTGGATCTGACCTTGTCTCGAGGCCCCTGCAGTGACTTTCAGGTTCCATGTGTTCTCCACCCCACAGCCAAATTACCTCCCAGACTCAGCTCCTACACGGCTCCCACCCCCAATTCAAGCAGCTGCAAGGGGGCAGGCTCTTAGGGCTGTTTCTTTCCTCGGCAACCTCCCCCCACAAACCCATTCCCCAGGGCTCCCTCCCTCACCTCCTGAGCCTCTGCTTAAATTAGGCCTTGACTGACCACTAGTTATGTCTTTTAAACTTTTATTATGGAAATGTTAGAACACATATAAAAGTAGAAAAAACAGTATGAGGATCCCCTCCAGCATTGATAAGCTTCAAATATCAACTTTCTACCATTCTTGTCTCATCTGTGCTCCCCGCACCCGATTTTCCCCTCCCTCCCTCCCCTCCC